>NW_024104478.1:600000-757561 GCF_003945595.2 Pipra filicauda
TCAGTAAAGAGTATTTAGTATCTTTTAGTATTAGAATGAAAGCCTCCATTTAGTTTGCAAGGAAAAGAGGGTGGATGATGGACGCACATAATACCATATATTAAAGAAAAATTCTGAACTTGACAGTACCAGTCAGTATTGATTAACTTGATCTTCATTAAGATTGACACTTACAGGTTTTCTGGAAGTGAAGTATTTATAGCTTTCTTCCCTATCAAGAAACTATATCAAGACGTAATCTTAGAGCTCTTCTACACTAAAAAATAGCAGAACAATGGATTCCTGTGCCTGAGACTCTTTGGAAAGTGGCATTACATTAATACCACATTATTAGGACACTAAGAGAGGCTCAAATTTATTTTGAGATCCAAGGGAATATTTGTATTGGCAACGGTGAGGTGTTAATATGATTCAGCTATACTGGAAAATCATATCCTGAAACATTAATCTTGACCATTGTTTGGGGAGTGGTGAGATGATCGATGGCCTCAGAAGTGAGTGCAGTAAAACAAAGTTTGTCATTGTGTCCACAAGACTGGAGAAACTGATTTCAGCAGCTCCTTGTGGCTTTTAGTGACTCCCACAAGCTCTGTGCAGTGATACAGAAACCATGTCTATGTATTTTTTTTAGGATAAGCAGACAAAATATGGACTATTAAGGTACCTTTAAGGAACTATGCTCTTTGAAGTGTATACACACAATTGTCTCCCATCATTTGCAATTGTTCAACATCTTTGTTCTGAACTGACTACTTGGTCATAGCATCTCTTTGCACTGACATTCAGGATTTAGATATTTTCAGTTGTTTTAGAAATGCCGACAACTTTGTATTTAATTATCTGTTATATGTCTCCCTAGCTTTACAAGACACAGTTAAACTTTTCTCCATTGTCTTTTATAGATTCCCAACTTCTTGGAGTAAATCTGAAGGAGCAAAGAAGCAACTAAAATCAAGCACTACAGCCCGCCAGACAGCTGCAGACTGTGACTGTTCAGTGACTCAGGTCTTTGAATAACTGTCTTAGCAATAATTACATCATTCAGATTTTTATGTCTTTTTAATAGCTACTTTACCAAGAAAAAAATCTTCCCCCAGGGTTGTTGGTTCTGTGAAGCAGGAAAGAATGAAAACAGCCACTGAAACGTCAGTTCCACTCCTAAGTACACATGATGAAAGCTTTTCTCTGCTATGGTCTCATGAATAGGCTTGGGGCCATGTTCCGGTGTCTCTGGGGAAAATGGCCTTTTACATTCACCCCCTGGCTCCCCAAACTGTAATTTACACTCCTGTGATCATTAATCCAGCAACACTAACCACGCGGGCGATGCTCTGACACGCTGCGCACACACACACACGCAGGGCTGACACCCGCGACAGGGGCCGCAGGTCCCGCGGCAGCTGAAACCCGAGGGGTAACGGGAGCCACCTCTGGGGAACATGCACAACATCTGCGCCCCCGGCCCCCTCCTTCCCCCTCTGCTGGGCGCCGCCTCTAACGCGTCCCGGCTGCCCTGGCATGGCCGCCCCAGACCCCTCCCTCCCTCCCGCCCGGCTCAGCCTCTGCCGCCGCGGGGCCGCCTGGGGCAGCCGCCGGGGCGCTGTCCTGCCGCAGGTGGCAGAAAGGGGACTACGCGCCCCAGCGTGCACTGCGCTCGCCTCCCTGCGGGCCTACCCGCGGAGGAGGCTGCGCGGCACGCTGGGTAGTGTAGTCGCGGCCGCGAGGCGCGGAGGGCGTGGCAGGAGAAAAGCGGCGTCCGGGGGCAGCGGCGGCGGCGGCTCTGGTTTTTCGCGGGAGTGCGAGGGGAGCTCCAGCTGAGGGCAGTGGTCGGGCTGGCGGGGAGCAGCGGGGCAGGCCAAGCCAGTAGGCGGCGGCACCACCTGGACGCGGGAGCGGCGGCACCGCCCGCCCGCCCGGCGGGGAGGGGAAGGAGGAGGCGGAGGCGGGGGGAGCGGAGCCGCCGCGCGCTGCCGCATGTGCCTGGAGCGGCGCCGGAGCGGGCAGCGCGAGCCATGGCGGAGCACGGCGGCCCCGCCATCCCCAACGGCGAGTGCGCCGCCCGCCGCCCCGGCAACAGGGTCACCGTCGTGCTGGGCGCACAGTGGGGCGACGAGGGCAAGGGCAAGGTGGTGGATCTGCTGGCGCAGGACGCCGACATCGTCTGCAGGTGCCAGGTGAGGAGGAGGAGGAGGAGGCGGCCGGGGGCTCGGAGGAGGCCGCGGATGTCACCTTGAGGCGGGCGGCCCCGCCGGGCGCTTGTGCCCGCCACGGTTCTACCCCCAGCGACTGGGGAGGCGCGGGGCCGGAGTCGGCGGGGGCTGTGGGGCTCTCACCGGGAAAGACTCCGCTGCCCCGCAGCCCTCCCGCGGCTTCTTTGTCCCGGCGCCGGGGGAGGAGGAGGAGGAGGAGGAGGAAGGCGCCCTCCTCGTCGCCCAGAGCTGGCCCCTGGCAGGAGGAACGCGCCCGGGATCGGGTCCTCCCTCCCCCTCAGGCTTCCCACCCTTCGTGTTGGGGGGGGGCGCCGGGATGGGGCCGCGCTCGGCTGCTCCCGCAGCATCGCCGCGGGGCCAGGATCCCCTTCCCGGCTGTGTCGGCGGGAACCCTCCCGGGCCGCAGCGCCGGGAGCTGCGCGGAGCCGAGCGCGAGTTGCAGGATGCACGTGGGGGGATCCCTGTAGTCCGCCACAACTCGGGCTCTTCGGCTAAAACGAGCTGCTAGAGGACTCGCCTGCCCTTGCTTTCAAGATTTGTTATGTCAATGGAATCTTATGTTTAGCTGTTTGTTTATTTATTTATAATTTTTTTTCTCTGTGTAGAGGCCTTATTCCAGCAAAAGAGAAAAACACAAACAAACAACCAGACGAGTCTAGCCTGCAAGCACAGTACTCTTAAATGCCTACGTTAAAACAACACAGATCTGAGGAGATGTTTTTCCTAACATCTCTAGTTCAGTAGTGCTGTAGAGTACAGCACAATGAGCTAAAGCCATGCACGGTGTTTTCTTAAAGTTAAGAGAGACAGTAGCATAAAATGCCTACAACATGTGCAGGCTTCTTGTAAGTATTGTTATGTATGTGCTTTTGTTGAATGCACAATTTAAATTTGGTCTTAAATAAACATATTTTGGAAGAGCATACCATTCCCCGGAGAGTGCAGACGCTGAAGGTTTGTGTTATCCAGTGAGAACTGCACATAAACTGGTGTTTTCAAAAACAAGTCCTTGCAAAGCTGACAAATCAATACCTTGAACTTCACAGAATTTAATTTTGAAGTAAACAAACATTTTTAAATAATGTTTTCACAAATGAAATTTTTTTCCCCCTTAGATCATGTTTTTTTAAAATCTGATTTGGTGCGATGGCATGACTGCCTGGCTTTGTGGGTCATAGAACATAGTGACTCAGTTCGTCCTTTACGACTTTGTTCTTGAAACTTGAAGGGCACCTAGATGAGTGTGTATGTTTAACGCTAGGAAGTTTTGGAGGAGAGACAGAGAGGCAAACCATGAATTTCTGTGTGCACATGTCTTAATGGATTTGTCGGTTGTTTTGAATCCACTCGGTAAAGGATCAAGAAAAGGGAAAAATTATGGTGTTATCTCAGTCTTGAATTTCCTGGTCAGTTCTGCCATTTCTAACAGCTTGTTGCTTCTGATGAAGTAAGGAGTTTTTCTTCCTCCTTTCTTCCCTTTCCTGTTGATGGCTGTGCTCCCTAAGTCTCCTCCCATGCCCTGACTCTGGCACTTGAACAGTTCTGTAAGTTGATTAAACTCATCGGAGTGGCGGGAAACTATTTTCTGTTGGATTTACTTGCTGCAGTTTTAGAAAATAAAACTGAACTTCATTGGCTTAGAGGGCCTTGGTGAATAGGAGAGCCCAGGACAGGGTAAGCACAAAGAACAATTTCTCAGAATGAGAGGGGAAAATAGGAATATTTTCTTTCAGTGGTACTGAGCTATTAAGTAAATGTATCATTAAATTATTAAATAATTTAATATTATTACATAATCTTGTTATGTATGTGACCATATTTGTGATGCTTTTGTTACTGCTGTTAGATTAGAGTGTGACCCTTGTGCTTTTTGTAGTGGTACAAGTCCAGAAAGAAAAGTCACAACGCACTTGGTCTGGCCCCTGCTAATATCAGCTTTCCGTAACTGGAGCTTCTGATCCTTATTTCAACACTATACTCTTACGTATTCCACGATGGTTCTTTCTGTTCATCACACCAGAGTTGCTAGAGTGCCTGTGGATGACATCAAATATTTCCAGCGTGTTCTTGTGGAAAATTTATTAGTACATCTGTTGGAGGACTAGGGAAGTTGTTGTAGCAGGTCTAAGATGTCTTAGAAACTTGGGTTATACTTGCAGTGAAACACTCTAGGGTTGACCCTTGTTCTGGGCAGATGCAAAGCATAAAAAATGTCCTGCCCCAGAAATGACAAGCAACTTATCGCTTAATTTTACAATGCCTGTAAAGGCATTCCAAGACGTTGTACTCTCAAATCTATGGCCGTGCCTTCTTGTCTCCTACGTAGCAGGTGTGCTGATGATTCCAGTGACTTGTTTGATTGGCCAGCTGTGACATTTGGAACCAGGTACTTACTTAGGCACAATTACCTGAATGAGTGTGTCAGGAAATAAGTTGCAATATGACTACTTCTTTTAAACACTACCCTCCCAAGTATTTTATCTTTGATTTAGAGTTTGTGGAAAGGAGTCTTGTGCTCAGAGCAAGAGAATGGTATTTTCTTTTCAGGAGACAGCTTTGCATTTATCAGAATTAGTGTTATGTTTTCAAATCCAATTGTTTGAAGAGGCTAAGCTAAAATTAAAATACATCCAAGGGGCCACATGTTGTTGCTAAAGCTGGCAACTATGATAGTTTTGTGAAAATGTTGCTAGTGCCAAGGGTTCAGATGCAGTTTAAACAAACATGTCCACATAACACGTACTTGTTCTTCTACTGTAAAAGTTGAACTGGTCTTGATTTACCTCTAGGAGGTATCTGGTAAAATGATACTGTTGATAAAACAAACGCATTGGTGAAACGTTTGCCCTTAAACTTACATCTTGTTTTCAGTGGCTTAAAGAACAAAGTCTATTTACCTGCTATCACATAAATTGTAGTCTAGACAATAAAATAGAACGAGAACTGGTTTGAGATTCACAGATAGTTGCCAGAGAAATTGTGGGTTTATGTGTTTTGGTTGACATTGTTTCCGCTTAGTAAGCAGCTAGCCTTGCTATGATCAAACATGGCAGTTTTGAAAAGTATGCATTGTATTTTTGTCAATTCCCCAGGTAATGGAGAGTTAAAGGAAAAAGCTTCTTGTTCTGTTTAAGGGACTTCCTACCGTTGCAGAATGCAACCAAATTGGGAAATTAATTACCAAGGTTTATTCATTTGTGGGAATGATGGAAGTGGCAAATTAATGCAAGCAAATTATTTTAGATAATAATTTTATCAAACACAGTACCAAAATACGCTACGTGTCTCTTGCATTAACACCACCCCTCCACCCAACCTACCAGGGTATGCCATACAGCAAAATACGTAATGTCTGCACTGCATGAATCCGTTCTCATTCACTCATTTCATCGGCAAATTTTTGCTCACTTCCTGTTCTAACTGTTGGAGGGAGCTGATTTATTCAGAGAAAATTCAGAGGTAAGATTTCTAAGCCTCCAGACATCATTTCTATGCCATGTTCCCTATGCTAAAGAATCCCATTTCTCTGCTTCTTCAGTTCTGTTGTGCATCTTGTTGCTACTTCTAAACAGATTTGCAGCTTCTTACCAAATCTTCTCATCTAATTTCAGTGTGGTCTGCCTGCTGTATGGTCACACAATTCCTACTCCTGAACTGCTACTGCGTGGGAATTGCAGTGTGTGAAGTCTTTGTACTCCCTTTTCCTCTTCCTCCTGCCCCAACAACAGTGTGTTTAGCAATGCCACTGCTGATCACTTGATATGTGGCAACTGCAGTGCACGATCTAGAGAGGTCTTCAGTGTGCAGATCCTTGGGGTTAAGCAGTTACCATGGACCAGCTGACAACTGCTGACTGAAGTCCTCACACCAATGCTGCCTGATACCTCCATATTACTAATCTGTATATGGTCACTTTTTATTTTGAACTGGAATTTTTTTATCTTCCATTCATCAAGCCCACTGTTTTTCTAAATATTCTCACTTTAAAAAATGTTTTTGTCTAAAGCCTATGCAAGCCATGCAGAATTAGGAATAGCAGAATCAATAGCTATAGCTATTAGTGCTTTTTCTTAGCTGCTCAGGCATTCAGTAAGTGATGCTTAGCTAGAGCTTTCTTTTTTTCAGTGCTGGGTGCACTTTTGGACCTTGTAGTGGTTGGCAGTGTGCCAGTGATGTGCTCTGGTGAGGAAAGAGAGGTCACTAAAATGAGTTCTTTGGCCTACTCCATCAGTGAGTCATATGCTTTACAGATCTGCTTTAGAGCATCACTGACAGGTGATCTCTTGTTATTGTAAACAATCACACAAAGTCTGCATTATTTTAAAGAGAATAACAGTTGAAATCTGATTTTACAGTTCATAAAGTTTGTGCCATAAACAAAGGCAGCCTTAAGAGCACTGAAGAGCAAATTACACCTTGATCTATTGATTTCTTATTGCTCTTTCAATCTTACTGTAACTACAGAAGCTTAATGTGTGTGTTTGGTTGGTTAAGATGCAGTACTCTGTAGCAGCTTATTAATTAAGATTTCAAATGCTTTTTCTATTTCTGCTGTACTACCTCACACATTTGGAAGGTGTTCTCTGTAAGTATTCCCAAAGTCACTTTTTGGTTTTGTTGTCCTTTCTTGAATATTCTTATGACTGTAGCAAACACTGGTGGGGTTTTGTGCACTGAAGCAATGTAGCGCTGGACATATCTGTGCTTTGAACATTTTTCTTGTTCCTGATCTGCCTGCCTCACTTGATATCTTCTATCTCTTTGGAATAAATTGGTCTTTATTCTGGACTTGAATAATGACTCCTGTTGCCTACCTAACATATGCAGGCATTACAACAATATAAAGTTTTGCAAGTGAGATAAAACGAAGTCAAAACTAGCTCTAAAGAGTCTTTCTGAATATTGTCTTTCAATAGCAGTTCATCAGAGCTAATTCTGTCGCTACAGAAAAATGGATGGAGTTTCTTGAGATTGATAGACTTCAGTAAAGTTAATGTTTTATTTGTTAGACCACAGGTGAATGTGTAAAATAATGTGTTTATTCTGTCATATGCTGCCTCAGACTATACCCTTGATCTTGTTCTGATTCAGCAATACCTGTACTACATGCTCAAAAATTTCTGACGTCTGGCCAAAGTTTCAGAAACCTTCATAAAGTCTGTGATATAATGGCTCCTTGAACTACGTTTAGGTCTTGCAAACATGAATGGATTTGTTAAACGAGAAAATGGCTAGCTGCTGGATGTTTTTTGTACTGAAACTCAGGAATATGTTATTCAGAGCAGAGTTCGTTAGCTGTTAATTAATTGGGGTTGGAGGGGGGAGAAAGAAATTAATCACAAGATCTGGGATGTGAGAGAATGAATTGGTTATCAAAACCTTGATTTTTTTAGTTCTTTTTAATTATTTATGCATTTTTGAAAGGGGGATTGTTTGCAGTCAAGTTCAAAATAAGTTTTTGACACTATGTATTGAAATGAGAGCAAATAGCCTAGAAATTGCAAAGCTATGCCTAGTTGGGGTGTGTCACACGGGTTCAGATGTGTCTCTTCCCTAGACTGATGAGCTTTTTAAAGATGTGCTCAGCATTCACAGAATCTGATTGTGACAAGAAGCAGCCTTTCGTGTGTTTCTTGTAAGTAATGGTAGTATCCAGCTTTCTCGAAGTATTTTTGACTTTTCATCTAAGAGTTAAAGGAAAATGTTTACAACTGTATGATGCCAAAGCAGCATTGACTTGCTTCTTGTCCAACTTGGCAGTCACTTGGACAGCTAGCTCAGAAACAACAGTGGTTGCCCTGAGCTAAAAATGAATCCTGGAATGTGGTAGCAATAAAAGTAAACTGTAGAAAAAATTATGCACACACACATCTGATGGGGAGAGTTGAAAGGAGTGTATGGCTTCTTCCTAAACGTTGCATGAGATAACATCTCTTTAAAGTAGACAACTGATTTTTATTCTAGAGGAAATAACTTGAAAGACTTCTTTGCTCTTCCCTGAGGCATCGTATTTTTGAGATAGACAACTTGGCATGATCATGTCATAAGAAAAGGCAGTGATTGTCATCATAGACTTTTTGGGTAGATGGTTCTCTTACATGCACATGTCAGTATTTCAGAGCTGCTTTAAATACTTTGGTATTTAGTACCAGTATAGAAAGCCATTCACAATATGCTGTTAATTGTAATTCCAGTCTGCTTTCCTCAAATGTTTTTTTCCCTATGCACGTCCACTGCCAGGTAAAGTTGCAGTAATGCAAACCAGTCTTAGCGGTTACAGGAGTACTGCTGGCTGTAGGTGAGGCAGCGGGGTTTGAACTGCTGTCTTGATGTGTCTAAAATTAATTTAACCATTCCAGTTGTTATACTAACGTCTAGTCTACCCTTGACTAATGGAGACGTGCTCTGAAAATAAAAAACATAAGTCAACTTACATAGATCTAAAATGGAGAAAGATACACTATTGTTCCTCCATCTTAGTTTCACGTGCAGTGATTTCTTACTTGCATGTTCTACGTACGTATATGCATGTGTGTCACACTGAAGCGTACGCTTCCTTGGCTAGCACACGTGGCACACATTTATTCTTGCTCTTTGTGCTCTACACAAAGGTTTTAAAAAGCAAGGAATGTCTTTTTTTTTTCTTTCTTATAATGAGGAGTTGTATTTTTGCTTTCATTTTAAGAACAAGCAACTCTGCTTTCCTTTTTGGTTTTGCTGAAAATCTAAGTTGGTACATTCATGTTTCCTATTAGACTGTTGGCATTTTTTTTCTAAAAGAGAAAGGAAAAACCCCAAAGTTTTAAGTTAGAATGAATTTGAAATTAAGTGAAAAATGGATATATTAAATATGCACATTTTTCTGGAAGAGTCCCATGTGCCAGGAAAATGGAAGAACTGCAGATCCTTATCCCTTGATTGGTCAAGTCCTTTATATACTTTTCAGGCAAACCAGTGAGATGGGCTGCAAACCTAGGAGCAAGGAACTTCTTTGATCAAACTTCCCAGAGGAAAAAGGTTCTGGTTCAGGATGTCCCTGTGTAAGCACTTGAGCAGGGCTTTGTATCATTTTCAGAGTCTTTTTGGAGATTCCGTGTTTCCTCAATTGTTGGCTTCACTTAGCTTTAGATAAGCTTCTAAGTTAGCAGGTATATAGAATAAAACAGAGTTTGTAACACCCAGTTCCGTTAACTCAGTTTTGGTAGTGCTGATTACACACTGTAAACTTGAAGTCTTAGCTGATAAACTTTACTGTGCTATTTAAATTCAGCAAGAAAATAATCTTTTTGTTTAAAAAGAGCATCTCTCTTTAATCCTGTCATTAGAGGTCACGTTGCAAAAAGGCTGATGAAGTAGTCATCAATACAACTTTCTGAAGACCAGCATAAGTCATTACTGTTTTGCTAAATTACTTCATTAAATTATCAAAACTCTGCCATAACTCCAGAAAAAAAAGATTGCTTCTTACTATCTAGTGAATCAGCTCAATACATGAACGTTCCCTAGGGGCTTCTCACTAGTACAGCAATGCAATTCCAGAAGAAAAATTGCTGTTAAATATTATTATCAATGCTCCTTCTCCATGCTTTATATGTGATTTGAAAGCTGTTGTGCATGGACAGAATATAACAAGCTAAAGAGCTCTTGTGCTGTGGGAAGGTTCAAAGGAAGAAGACTTGAGTGTATGAACAACTTTAAGGATTAGAGTTTACCAGTCTGGGTCCAAAATATACCTTTCTAAGAGTTACGCTTTTAAAAATTGTTTCACTGTTCAGAGCTCTAAGGAAAAAAAAAATCATAAAACTGTAGCAGGTACTTGCATGAATATTGTTGCTAGCTTTATTCTGTTCTTTATCCAAAATACTTTAGGTGACTTATGATAGTTAAAAGCTATAGAAGGCAAGAGGCAGTAAGTAATTTTGCATAGATGGGGGAAGTGCTGACATGATTGACCTTAAAATTACCATAGATGTCCTGTTAGAAACACTGTTCAATCAGTGTGTTTTAAATGTGTCCTTTTCGATATTATTGATTAGTCTTCTGTAAGTTTTCCAGTAGTATTATCTGGACCATGGCACAGTGTTGTGTTACCTGGTGGATTTGTGTCAGGTGCACAAGCATGGTGTTTGTGGCAAGTGTTGCCTTCCAGCACTTTGATAGTGGTTTTTGGCTAGTGGGATTGTTTGATTTATTGATGTTTCAAGCTTGTGTCTAGTCCAATGTCAGCTAGCAGATAGCTAGGTGACTTTTTCCCCTTCCAAATTAGTATTTTCAGGCACTCAAAACTATTGCAAAAAGGGTGTTTCCAAAGAATGTTTATCAAACAGCCCCCAGATGAGCAATACTTGCAGCTGCCTTTGCTATCTAATAACCCCTCTGTGCTTGTGTCACTGATTCTGTTCACATTTGCTGGGATAGGTATGTTTTAGAATAGTATCTTGTGTGTAGTACTGATCAACCTATGTAAATTGAATATGCAGATTCTTGGGTGTGGTGCTTACACTGAGAAGGATTTTTAGGCTACTTAATATTCTTTAGCAAGCTGAAGGAAAAAACCTTTTTTTTTTCCTTAAAAAAATAGTATCTCTGAGCAGCTTACCACTGTAAAACATTTAAAAAGTGGTGTTTCATAGGGAATGTTTTATGGAATTAGGCTTCTAGAAAATCAGGTAAATATGGGGTTTTGTTACAGGGATTGCTGTCACTCTAACAGTACTAGTGTGATGATTTGTCTCTTAGTGTGCACTTTTCTGTCATATCTCCTGTATACTTAGCTTTTCTACATGTTGAATAGCTTGGATATTTCAAGATTACCAGCTACTGGTTAGGGATCATATGCTTTTTCAAGAAAGCCATTTAAGCATACTGTACCAGTAAAGCTGGAATAATGCCTTTTAAAAAAGCTTATGTATTTGGTTATCCTACAACAGGTTTTGCTGAAAATATTATAGACTGGGTAAAGCTCATGCACCTGATCTTACTTTCAATATTCTACTTGAAAGATTCTAAAATAATACTATAATTCAATAATGTCAGGATTATGTAAGAAGAAAAAAAGCTACTGTCTCTTAATAGGATTTTTAGTTGTTCATCCATCAGAGCATCAAACTAAGAAGTCCCTAAACTAAACCCATATACTGAAATCATAGAAACATAGAATGGTTTGAGTTGGAAGGGACCTTAAAGACTGTCTAGTTCCAATTCCTCTGCCATTGTCAGGGACAGCTTCCACTAGACTACGTTGCTCAGAGCCCCAGCCTGGTCTTAAGACACTTCGAGGGGTGGGGCATCCAGCAGTTCTCTGGGCAATGTGTTCCAGTGCCTCACCACCCTCACGGTAAGGAGTTTCTTCCTAATATCTAATCTAAACCTACCCCCTTTCAGTGTAAAGCCATTCCCTCTTGTCCTGTTGCTATGTGGTCTTGTCAGAAGTCCCTCTCCAGCTCTCTTGTAGGTCTTCTGCAGGTAGTGGGAGGCTTCAGTAAGGTCACCCCAAAGCATTGTCTTCTCCAAGCTGAACAAGCACTGCTCTCTCAAGCTGTGTTCACAGGAGAGATTCGGCAAAACTGATCATCTTCATGGCCCTACTCCGGACTTGCTCCAACATGTTCATGTCATGTTGGGACACATGGCATAGTTTCACACTTGTTATTCATGGTGACTTTCACGCTGTGTCCTCAGATAAATGGAAAGAAATATTTTCTTTCCAATCCAACTGGCACCCTTCTCAGCTGGATATGCGCAGAAGCTTTAAAAAACAAACAGCCCTCCCCCAGACCAAACCAGCAACTCTTTAAATAGTACTAGGAAGCTTTAATGGCTGAGGTGTTTTTTCCTATTCTGTTTTGGTTTGTTTCTTTTTGCATGAAGACTATGATTAGAGCAGCTATTTCTAAGATGCCCAACTTCCTAATTCCATGAATTGTTTGAACTGATAATGTTGTGGGGAAAAAAATAGGTGTTTGGTTTTCCTTTCACTTTGAGCAAGGTCATGTTTTCCGTGTTACCAGCACAAGTGTTCAGTGTCACCTGGTGGCAGTTCTTCCTTCAGCATTGCTGGCAGCAGTGTAGGCTGCAATTGGGAATCTTGAAAAACTGGAGACTGGGTCCAACGATGAGACCAACTACCCTATCTTTGGTGTGTTTCAAAGTCTTGAGCAACAGCAGTGGTCCTAGGTATTGACTCCAAGGTAAAGTCAAAAGTTAAGGAAGGACAGCTTGTATTTATATTACTTTCTGTTAAAAGGTTCATGCTCCTGGCAGTTGAACAGTTGTAGAAATTCAATTAGAGACACAATTTAACATTGTAATTTGGTACATCTGTGGGCTGCTGAAAGTGCAGATTCTTTGGTCACCAAAAAATCCTTTGGGAAAGGAAAGAGAATTGTTCCAAATACTATGCTGAAAAATACAAGGAAAAAAATAACAGAAGAAAAGGAGAAGGGTCACACAAACAATGCTTTTAACTTTTTAGTGCTAAGAAGGTTGCTGAAGCAGAAAATCCAGTTTTGAAAACCTCAAAGTGTGCTTAAACTGCAGTTCTGTACCTTGGTAGAGATGCACAAATAAATGGTGCTGTATTGAAGCAAAGTATGCTTGGGACTTCACAAGTAGTGGCTGTGTTAGCGTCTAGATAGGAGTTCTTAGTGGTCTTTGTTTTGGGTTGCTGCTTTGTTGCTAGATGGAGAATCGGTTTTGTATTCTGTTCTTTGTTCTTTTCCTACATACTAATTTTTCTGTGATGAAATGAGCTCAAGTCTGGAGGCTATTTTCTAATGTAAGGAAAACCTGAAGAGAAGTGGTTTGGCTTTTTTTTTTTTTTAAAAAGTCGCTCTCTTCTAAGTGAGCTGTATTAGAACTTAAAGGGAGAAGTCTGTTTATATTCTTACCTAAATAGCCTAGTAATAACCTAATCTAGAGAGATATTTCATTGTTAAATAAGCAAAAGTTAAGCATTATGCACATTAACTTCATTAAGTTCCTAGTCGCTGGTGTAATATTAAAAACTGATTTTTTTTCTAATATTTTTTTTAATACTTTCCAACAATATACTGTCACTTCACACAATTTGAATATTAGGTGATAAAGCCTCTGGGGCAATAAGCATCTGCTTTTCTCTTGTGTTTCTTTGATTTTGTGTCCTTGGTATGTTCTGGGGTGATGCTGTGGTAAGAAAATGTTCAGGTAACTAGCAAATACCTTCTGGCATGAATTCCAGAATGAAAAGATTTAAAATAACAAAATGTTGGGATATTCTAGATTGTGCCTATTGAAATGAGAAGCTTGCAGTGTGTAGGGATTCTGCTGTGTGTAACTGAACTTGAATGAATTATAACAGGGTTATAATTAGAAATGAACACAACGATTTATCTTCTCTTTGGTAATTCTGTATTTAAGAAAATAATATGCACAGTTGTTGGTTGGTTGGAAATCAGAATTTCAATGATTAGAGTATTATGAGTTTATTTTTTTTTAATTATACATGTTTTTCCTAATAAGTGTTTAAACTGACACTTAGAGGCAGGAGGTTTTGCAGAGAAGAAAAAGGTTCTTAAGAGACTTGAGACAGTCTTACTTAGGTCCAAAATCTTGATTTTTCCTTTTCTGTCAGGTGATCTGAGAGTTTACAATGCTGTATCTGGTATTGTAACATCCTGTGAGATGCAGCAGTGAAAAAGGAAAATTTTCACAAGCATGTTTTTGGGAAGCACATAAAGACACGAGTGGGTCTTTTGTGTGCATGTGGTTGCTTTGTTTTGGTGGGGTTTTTTTTCCTTCGTGTGTTAGGTCAGTGGGGTTATACCACTCTTATAACAGCTGTATCTGAGCATGGAAACCATGGAAGCAGAGGGAGAGAACACAAAAATTTATGAAGCAGGTTCAGTGGGTCTTTGTTTTGACCTTGAAAGCTCTCTTCTGGTCCTACCTATATGGCCTGTCCTGAACTGTTTTGTTAGGTTTTTTGTGGGGTTTTTTGTTGGGTTTGTTTTTTTTTTCCCCTCAAAAAGGCTTCTCTGCTTGTGTTTTTTATTAGGTATTTGTGTCTTTACTGTCCTTTAGAAAGTTTCTTTTGCATAATTTTGGAATAAAATATTGCATTGCAGTACCATGCAAGCAAAGTCTTGAGTCTGTTAGACATTGCTGACTATATCATGCTATTTTATTGTATTGATTACCTTTACTTCTTTATTAATTTTTCCGGTTTTTCTATACCTGCACAATATTATTTCTCTTCCTCTGGCAAAGTCTAGGCTGCCTGATGTCCTTCACAGCCTGCATTCTGAATTCTGCTTCCATTCTGCAGAATGGGAAGAAAGCATCCTAGTAAAGAAGCTCTTTGTTCAGAGTGCTACTGGGGCCTTCTTGTACCTCTCAGATATAAGAAGTCATCATTTCCCCTCTATCCTTTTGTGCAATCCATCTATTTGAAGCTGAATCCAGAGTTGCCTTGCCCTCATGAGTGAGTGTCTTGGCCATGGCACAGATGTTGGCTCAGCTGAAGGAAGTCTTGTTGTGCAGGGCGAAAGGCAGAAGGAGCCACTGCTACATGTATGTAGTATATTCCAGACTGAGCAACAGCATCTTTTGGTCTTGCTGCACACTTTTCCTCTCTGTTTGTGTTTGCACACAGGTGTTTCAGTTTTTTCTCTCCCATTTATGGGAGAGAACTTCTGTTGCTTTGGTACCTATAAGGTTACTGAGATGTGGTAAACTGATCATTTTATTTAGTTAACTGAAGAGTATTGCCAGCCTCAAGAAACGACTTGTATGTCTTAATTTTCCTCTGGCAAAAGCTTTATGCAAGGTATTGAAGATCATTTGAGCATGAACTTTGTTTAACTAATAGTGAAAATAAATTCCACAGTTAGTTCTCCATTAATAATGTTTAAACAGTTGAATCAAAGTTAGTTTGAATGACCTAACTGGTCCCATTTGGTTTAGTTTGAGGGAGAAGAAGTGAGGAATCCAGATGGAAAGCAAAGAAGCCAGGAGCAACTTCATCAGTTTACAGCTGGAGTTATCCTCAGAGGCAGTAGTTGCCTGCATTAACATCAGTTTCTGGAGGAGTGAAAAAACAACCCAAAACGAAGTCAAACCTCATAACCTAACAACAACCCTCCCCTTCACCTGACCACCAGTAGAACTCTGAGTTCAGATTTCTGTTATTAGAATTGTTTACCCAAACCCATGTTGAGCAATGTCTGAGCACACAACGTGTACATTTCACTGCAAGTTTACTGTAAAGTGTGCAGTGTGAACCATTATTTTAATATATTACAATTCATATGCTTGCACTTCTGTGGTTAGGGTAGAGCTTACTTGTAAATCAGCAGAAGAATTTTGAAAACTGAGTTCACGACATGCTGTTATTTTAATGGTCTCATAAGTAGCATTTAAAATTAAAAATATTTTTCAAAATGGCACATTTTGACAGAGTGACATCCAAAGCAGGGCGTGGACTGACTTAATATTCTACCAGACAGCTGCTATCAATAGCACTTTTGGGATTGAATCTTTTCCTGTTGTTGGCATCATAATATTATAAACAACTAAATTCTGAGATTCAAATTTGAGTCTACTCTGAAAATAAGCTTTTGGAAACCTTAAGGTATTAGTATGGCCTAAGAGTGTGTTCAGAAGGTGATTCATCACACATTTTCTGCATTAGTCTCTAGCAAAATCTCTTAAAGTAGAATGCTCACAGTAAACATGCAGAAGTAAATACAACTACCTTACTTCTAGATGAATCATGAATGCTGTTGTGTGAGTAGTTCAAGGTTTAAAAGGTAAAATGCCATTTTTATTCTGTTAACAGTGGGGTATTTTTCAGTGAGCATGGAACCAACACATGTTTGCATCACTCAGCAGTGCAAAGAAGAAATCTTGACACCACCAAAAGTCAGGAGCTGTGTTCTTGTGATTAGCAGAGTCAGAGGCTGCATGCTGTACACCTTATTCAAGCACATGTGACTGCTGAACTTTAAGTTACCACATCTGAATGGCACCAGTAGCTTGGCAAGCTTTGATACTAAGAATTTATTGTTGATCATGATCTAATCTCTACAATGACCATTTTTTCTTTATTTGACATTCATGACACTAGAGAGCCATTTTTTTTTTTTAGATTGAGAAGCAAAACATTAACCCATCCAGCTTGTAGAGAATTTCAAATGAATTTACTGATCTTAGTATTGCTTATGGGTTAGTCCAGTTTATTTATGCTGCAGTGGGAGACTTTGGACTTGTCTTCCCATTTGTAAATTACTAGTCCCTCAGTAGTTCAGTGTTGTACTTAGACCTATCTATTGAATTTTCATCTAAAGTACTTCGGTGTTCATGTTAAACTGGTATTAACTAGACTGATAATAACAGTGGATCTAATAGAAAGGAATAATTTGAAGGAATCTGATGTGGAAGAAGGTAACTACCACGTTCAGCAGATGTACTTAACTATAAATGCTACTTTAGTGCATAACTGTTCTTCGCCAGGAAAGGTTTTACTTAGATTCTCGAACACTGAGTAGAAAACCAGTGTCTCTTGTTATTTGGAAAAACTGCTATATGACTTATAGTTCTCAGAATAATATCTAGTTTTGGAGTAACTTGTAGTAGCTGAGGAGTATCAGCACTGCATTTCAGAAGTGGTTGTAAATGATCTACCTGGTAATGTAGCTAGCTAACATCCTTTAAAATGAAAGATACATTTGTAGAGTGGTAGATTGTGAAATAATCTCTCTTAGAGCTACCACTGAATAGAAAAAATAGAAGCAAGAGGAGGAGGATTATTCCGGAACATTTATTATTTTCTTAAAAGAATAAACTTGAAAGGCCTGGTTTTTGTTTGCATTCAATATGTTTCACATGTTGTAAATCAAAAATGTTGTCATTCTCTGCTTGAGTCAGATCACTTGCAGTGAAAATCTGCATCCAAAAATCTTTACAGCTGCTTCCAGGTAATGTTCACTACACAGAAAAAACCTATGGCATGTGTGTTTATGTACTGGCACAAATGTTTGTTATCTACAACTATTCTCTATTTGTATTGTCAGATACGGCTTTATGTATTGGATTCGTGCTTTGTAAACATTGTAGAAGTAGTGAGTAGCTGTTGAGTTCATTGCTTAGAAAAGATCTTATGTGAGACAATATTCTGGAATATTTCAGATTTATAGCTCCATGGATTAATACTTCATATAATTTATCTTCTTATCATATAATGCTTTTCTTCAGTTTGTCTTGTGCTGAAAGGCAGCTTAGTTTAAAAGTCTTTCCTTTCAGGTTTCTCTTTGAAGCAGTTTGTTTATTTCTGGTGCAAGGTGCCTGTAAAGGATGTTCCTGTGGTTATGACAGACAGAACCATTTTGTATGTAACCTTAACTTGCACAAATGACAGGGTCACAAGAGAGTATAAGCTTATTTTCAAAGGTACAATAAACAAGATCTGGGGATATTTGGTAACTGTTTTGTAATCTTTTTAGTTTCATAAGCCTTTCTTGACCCTCTTTAAGACTTGGTCACAAGCTTCTTTTGGTATTTTAGACATATTTCACACTTCAACAAATCTCTTAATACTTTCTCTGTGGTAATGAAAAGAGCTAGAAATGTTAAGTGTTATTTTGATGTAAATGGTTTCTGGTAACTTACAAAACCACAAAGTCATAGTTGCTTCTAGATTCTCTACATAAACAAAACACTTAAGGTAAAAATTACTTGTACTGTTACAGAACCTCTCTCATCACACAGTAGGTATAGAATGAACCAGTTAACTTTGCTGGTTACTGTTCATACAAAAGCACTCAAAAGACTGAAGCCAAAATTCAGAACAACAAACCTGGATGTTGCCAAACAACTACACTTATCTTTCCCAATAACTGGATGGGTTTTTTTTATAGAGTTTAGTTGGGGATTTGTTTTTTTTACTTTGCTAAGGTTGCAGTTCCACTTTCAGCACTTTCCGTAACTGTAACAGAAAGCTAATGAAACTGATGATGGCTTTCAGAAATGACTGCATGTTCTAGAATATTCATACTTCTGTCCAATAATTTTTAGAAACATTTTAATCTTATTCCAAGCTTTCGTACCTTTGATGAACCAAAACACTGTGCAAAGTCTATATGGCAGATAATACTGATGTTGAAATTGTCCGGTTTGACAGGAAAAGTTTGACTGACTTCCTGGGAAAAGGAAATCTCTGAAAGATCTTTTATCAGTAACAGAAATGAAAATGTGGAATTGGAGCTTGAACAAGTTTATTCCATCTTTATACTATGTTCATTGGCCTTTAGTGTCAAAAACTATTAACACTTTTTTTTCTCCCCTCTCTCCCTCCCACTCAGGGAGGCAATAATGCAGGGCATACTGTTGTTGTGGATGCTGTGGAGTATGACTTTCACCTTCTGCCAAGTGGGATCATCAATCCAAGAGTCACTGCATTCATTGGTAAGTGAACATCTCTAAAAGATAGAGTACTGTAGTTACAGTCTTCTGACATTAAAATAATGTATTTGAGGCCGTAGAGGATAAGGATTCTTTTTCTTCAGTTTTTCATAGGCTTGCACTGTTCCGCTATCATCCTAATGCTGCCCTAACTCATTTGTGAAGTTTGGATTACAGAAGTTTCCTGTATTGTCTTAGATAGTTCGTCTTTGTTCTTATCTATCGATACAAACAGCTAGCTGCCCAGGATATCTTCATTCTCCCATTCCCTCTTATTTTCTCTACCAGTTATTTATTTTATTCTCCCATTACCTCCTCTCTGTTTAAATCTTTAGGCCTGCTAAGGACCTACTGGTACTTTTTGAAACATAGATCTTTCCTCTTTTTTCCATTGAATTGTGAAATGAATGTTGACTCCAAAAGACTTCCCCACTGTAGAGTTCTTACCAAGAAGTCCTCTCAGGAGAGTACATTAGAACTTTAGGGCAGTGGCAGTACTAGGTGATGTCAGGATCTGTTTTCTTCATCAAAGGGGATTTAGACTGTTCAGTCTGTTGTCCCTACAAAACTACTTACTCCCCTCCTTGTCTTGGAATCCTGTTTCCAATCCTACATGTGTGTTTTTTTTTTTTCCTTTGGATTGCTTGTATGACCAACCTTAATAATGCTACATGACCCATACAATTTCCTTCTAAAAATGAATATAAATATAAAATGTGTACACAGCATTATAACTGTATATGTGCTTGAGTGCTGTTTCACTAAGAAGGTGGGTCTCTGGGTCACTAAAGGCTATGACCTCACAACACTTTCATCTTGCTTTTCTGATATCCAGGACTCCTGTCCCTTACACAGTGTACTTGTCCAAATCAGGACTCTGTTGCCATGCTCTTCCTGTCCCTTCTTCCTACACCTCATTGCTTTGAGATTGTAGTCTTGCCTCTCAGCTTGGTACGTGTGTCAAGAGCAAATGGTCATTGACAGTACTGACAGTTTGCTAAACAGCAGCTCCAGAGTCTGTCACAAGTTACTCAATTCATAAACAGTCCAGGTGTAGTGACCATATACTCTCAGTCATCCCTAACTCTGTACTTGATGGGATTTGGTGGTTTATTGCCTCTTTTCAGCTGTTATATTGTGACTTGCTAATAGGATAGTTTTGGATCAACTTGCCCTTCCTAATACTTCTATAGAAACTGAGTCAATGGGCATGGGAATAGATTCCTGCTGATGAAGGGGAGTTTGGGATGTTAACTGTTTCTAGTTTTGAGGGCTGAGGCAGATAGTACTTCTGTTCTTTTTCGATATGTTACTGTGTTATGTGTCTTAAGGAGATTATTGCTTAAAAACAGTAAAAAAGGATGTGTTTACAGTCTCTTTTTGGGGAAAAAAAAACAACTTAGGATTCCAGTGAAAGAGCTTATAGGTTCAAAAAATGGCAATGGCAAAATAATTGGAGTATTATAATAAAGTATTCTCATTGATTAGGACTGCACCACGAAGGTTATAGTGAAGAAGTCTTAAAATACTTTGTATTTTGATGCTTAGAATGCTTTTGTCTTTGTGAAATTAGGTGATATGCAAATAGTTTTGAAGGGCAGGTGCCTTTTTTACCTAGATGTTATACTGGTAGCTTTCGATCTACTGAGCTTGCCATGATCTTTAAATGGTTCAGTTTTGCCTTATGGGAATGCTCCTCCTTAGGCACTCAGTGATGCCCGTTAATTGTATGAGCCAGTGGTCTTTTTCTGAGCAATGTGATGGCTATAGGAAGGTGAGCTTGCTTTCGACAGATCTTTTTCCTCTGTTATTTTTGCTAGTCTGTTAACAACTCCAAATCTATATACAGAGTATCTCGCCTCTGTTGCAGAACGAACACAGCCTGAGGGGATGCTGGTGTTTATGATGATCATAGAAATGTGCTAAGCTTTTAAAAAACAATAGAGTTATTACAGTGAAGTATAAAGCAGGAAGTTAATTTTAGATAAGAGGAAGAGGAAGTTGCATTTCAGACTGTCCCACGATTTTGTTACTATTCTCCTTTAAATTGAAAGTTTAGTTGAGTTTATTAAAAAGATTCAATGCCTATAGAAAGGAGTAAATCTGTCTTCTAGACAAATTCCTAAGAAAAAAAATTGTATTATCTTGAAAGTTTAAAAACTTAAGTAAAACACTCTGCACACAAAACATGAAGTGTCTTTAGCTGTTTGAAATATTTTTCCCATCCTCAACAATGCATTAAATTAATGTAATGTAATGGTTTTCTTCAGGAAATGGCGTTGTAATTCATTTGCCAGGACTCTTTGAAGAAGCTGAAAAAAACTTGAAGAAAGGAAAAGGTGAGAAAATTTTAAGATACTACCTTTAAAATAGTTTGTGGGGCATTCTTCAAAAAATTTAGATGGAGGATGCCTCTGTTGAGGTTATATACAATGTATTTTTCCATAACTCCCTTTAGCTGCTGCATACTGACAGGAGTCTTGCTAGAAGTTTCATGGCCCTCATGGGAAGACAGATAAAAGAAGTCTCTGCACAGTTTCAGAATATATTCTAAATACAAATTATCTTCAGACATTTTTCTTTGCTTAAAAAAGTGAATTTAAGAAGTGAAACAACTTCTTTAAGTGTGTTAATCTGTTCATAGTTGTTTTATCTCTTACAATATTGGCGTACACTTTGACCTTGTTAATGTAAACAAGTGTTGTGGTAATCACTTCTTGATTCAGAACTCAGTTTTTGGATACTTTGTGTTATGTCTATTGCTATGCTTGGCAGCAGTCTACTGTAAGTGAGGTAAAGCAGTGGTCTAGATTATTCAAAATCAAAAAAGCTACTAATTGTTTGCTAGAATTGAGGAATTAGTAGAATAGCTTGAATTCTTCTTCAGAATAAGCCTGATTTTCTCAGCTTTATAGGTTGATGCCAAGTTTTAATTACTGAAATTACTTTTTTTTTTCACTCTGCAATGTGATTGCTCAGTCTTTAAATAGATTGACTGAAGACTAAACATGAAAAGCATTTACACTTTATACATCAGAAGACAAAAACGCTATACAAAACATAATTTGAACTATTTAATTTTGTCTTTTAAGGGCTAGAAGGCTGGGAGAAAAGACTAATAATTTCTGACAGGGCTCATATTGGTAAGTTCCTGTTTGAGGTTTGGTTTTCTGTTGATTTTTTTTTTAATTAATCTCTGGTTTCTCTGAACTTTCTGTGGCAGTAAAAGTGTGACCATTTTTAGCCATCTCTTTACACAGGTCTGCACTTTTCTTTGGATTAAGTCTCTGTGGGCTACTTTGGTTTATTGAAGGTCCTAAAAAAAACTGTTCCTCACTCAGGACCCTCCCAGTTTTATATTCTAGTGACTCTTTAATCCTATTCCATAAGCATCACCTAGTCAGGAAAGCAGGTTCACTTTGTAAGTCAAAGATTAGAAGCATAGAGTAGTCAAAAAGCATTCAGAAGTGAATTGACTGAAGGATTCATTTACCCTTTTGGTGCAAATACAGTGTTGCTTACAGCAGCTTTTTTTTATTGGGAAACCACATGACCAGGTTTCAAACCAGTGATCTCCCTACCAAGGAAATTGCCACATGCTTCTGAAAAGAGATTTTATGGTAAGGGCTCTGTAGGGATGGAGAGAATGACTGCCTTCCTCACAGGGAGCTCATCAGCCGAGCACTGATTCCAGGCTATGCTCCAGACAGCACTGCAGTTCAGAGCCTGAACTGCAGTAAAATAGTGTTTAGAGTCCAGTCCACTAATGCAGAGCTTCAGAGACTCTTCCTGTACCACTCCTAACACATCTTTATTATGTGGATTTATCCTTTAAATTAGTTCTTTGGATATTATAACATTATTGCTGCTCTGGTAGTCGTTTTCTGAAGATACAAACTGTTGAGGACTGTATGAGATAAAAGCTTATAACACCGAAAAAAGGTTTTGCTTTTGGTTTTGCTTTCTTTTTTGTGTTGTTTTGTGTTGTTTTCTTAAACAATGCTGGAGTAGCTTAGTGAGTGAACATGTTATTTCACAATAAATGTTTTTACTTTGGAGTAACTAATAAGTTTGGAATAGTTAGTAACTGTATCTAAGTTACCAATATCTTTTCTGATAGTAGAATCACTGTAGGTGAATTACTTGGAACTTGCTTGATTATTAGAAAAACTTTTCTGTGGTGATTATATTACAATGGCAATACTGGGAAGTTTTTATCTCTAAACAAATTGTGAGTAAAAAGGATTAGTAACTGACTGTCACTCATAATCATTCAGCCTCTTAACAGAAATGAACTTTCAGAATGCCTCTGTTTGGAAAGTTTTGATGGCAATCTGAAGATCTGTTGTCATGATAAAAATGTCTTCTCTAAAAGGGCTGTTGTTGATCTGTGAATAATTAGTTTATAACAAAGGATCAACCAAAGATAGGTTCAAGCTGCTGGGCATAACATAATCCTTTACAATACGGGAATGTGTGGAAATAAACACAAAAGCAAATTAATAAGGCAAACAGGAAAACCACACTTGCAGAGAGACTAGAGTACTTATTAAATGAATCTGTTTCTTGTAAGTTTTCAGTTTTTCCTGTGTAATGTGTACATTCGTTTTTAACTTTCAGGAGGGATAGCACTTAAGAAAACTAAGCTGGCTTCTGTTCGTCTGTCTACTGTGCACAGATATTTGTATTTGACATGAGTCTTGTAAGATTTGGGATTTTGATTGGGGTTTTTTTGGCTTTTATGGTAGGCAAAGACTTGATGCAAGAGATACTTTTCATAATCTTTGTAATTAATAACAATGTAATGCATTAAAAAAAATCGGGTCTTATGAAGATGACCTCTGTTATCATAACAGATGTTGGTGGGAGCTTTTGTTATTTCCAGATGTGTTTTAATTGATGTTGTCTAAAACATAAAAATAAAATGGTTTAAGAAGTCTTTAGAATAAGTGAGAATGTTCACCTTAAGTTCCCACCTAAATTTCAGCAGTATGACCTTTTTTTACTGCAATCTGTTTCCAGGATTTTTTTCTACTGCATGTTTTTTTTAATCCATATAATTTTTTGGGCTACTACAAAGCAGAAATGGCTTAGTTATTCTGTGGGATGTGTCTACTCAGTCTGCAAGTATTCTACAAAATAAACACTTTAAAGAAAGTATCTGAAAATCCTTAGAACTCTTCCATGTGAAAAAATGTAACTTGTAAAAGAGGAGAAAAAAACTCTTCTCATTTTATTTGCCTCTCTTCATTGTGTATATTATTTTTCCACATTGATAAAAAAATAGGCTGGAGTTGATTTGAAGAAATCAATAATGATATAGTAATTTGTTTCACACAAACTTTCAACTTACTTATTTTCTTAGTGTTTGATTTCCACCAAGCTGCTGATGGCATCCAAGAACAACAGAGGCAGGAACAAGCAGGAAAGAAGTAGGTAGTTTTATTTTGTCAAATGTGGGATGACTTTGTGCAAACATGACTTAATGCATTGAATATCTGTTATTGTTTGAGTTAAAAAAATATTCATTATCCATATAACTCTTCAGTGTGGAAAATGCAGGGATCATTTCTTACACTTTTGTCTTCCAGGGGCTAGTGAAAGATTATATTCTTAATTAAAGAGTTTTATCTTGATATTTTGTCTTATGAAAAATTTCCTAATTCTTAATTTGCTTTATAAAAAGAGTTCCCGCTTCCAAATGTTTTGTTTACTGGAGGTATTAGATTCTATAAAAATATATTTCTTGTTATGAAGATTCAAGGACACTTCTGTCATCTCCAAATAACTGAAAGGTCTCTCGTATAACTAATTTAGTATCTCACAATGCTTTATTGTTAGAAGTGCAAGTAAATGTTCACATTGTCTACTATAGGCTGCTACTGACTTTCTGAAGCTTTTGAAGTTTTCAGAAACTATCTGCTATGTTTTTAACTTGTGCTTTCTAAGTAGCTCACAAGTTCTTGGGGTTGGGGAAAAAGCTGGCAGAATTAACAGTGACCTGTCTACAGCTGGAAAGTAATGGTAGCACTATAAACTTCTCAGATACCTGTGAACTTAGACAAACTTGCAAAAAGAGATATTGTGTGGATGAAAAGTAGTTCCAACATCCTTACCTGTAAAAGGTATCATCTAAACGATAACCTTTAAGAGAGTGTCTGGTTTCAGTGTATCTTACTTCACACAGGCTGCTATTGAGTGATAATTGTCAGTTATTTTTACACTGGGTCATTTTCACACTTGACTTTGCTGTACCAGCTGTCTCCTTACCTGTTATTTTAGGAATTAAAAAGCAAACAGGAAGAACACACACACACACACATATATATGTATATGGAAGAATATACTTTTTTTAATGAGTCAGTATGTCTGTATCAGCTATTCTTGAATATTGATGGAGTGAAAGCCAAAATTGCTGTATGACAATATTTGCAATGAAAAATACTGTCAGTCAATGAGCTACTTGAGAGAAGGCACTACTTTGTTAGTTAGTGTTAGTGATTGTCAAGGAAAGCCCAATTAGGTTTTTCTTTAAAGAAACCCGGGAAAAAAAACCTGCATTCAAAGCTAAAAAACTCAAGTCAATCTTAAAAATTCTGTATTTCTTCTTTCTGTGAAGTTCTTCTGCAACAATCATACAGTTTTCAAACTTGTTAAAACTACTCTCTATTTCCTCCTAAATGTTAAGGTTGTCTATGTGACTGTAGTGGAGAGAGTAGTACTGCAGGCTGGCTAAGAACAGGCTATCATGGATTATCAAAACATTGTCTCCTGTTTGTTGGGGGTGAGGAATTGAAATAGCCTGCTGTTATGTCTTAATGTGGATTTGACTACATAGCATATCTGGTGTTTAAATTCTTTTGTGTCTAACACTTTGAACATTGTAAGAGGTAAGTTTATTTTTTTATTTTAACTGAATGCTTTTACCTGTTCAGATGTAGCTCAAAACCATTCACAAGTAAGGCTCATGTAGTTTTCCCTGCAGAAAGGTTATAGAAAAGGTAATATAATACAGTATCTTCTGCTTATACAATTGTTATGACTTCTGTAAATACAGTCTTCTGACAACTTAACTTTTTTATTAATTGATATGTCTTAATGAAACAAAATAAATGGAAACTACTCCTCCTTAAAAAGATTCTCTGTGGAGGGTATGAGTTGGGGTAGAGGCTAGAGTTAGTTATTTAATCCACAATATCCTGGTCTGGTTAAATGATACTGTGTGATGCAAAGCTGATTAGAATGTCTGGTTTTTTGGACTGGAGGTAAACATCACTCCCTGAGAATACTTGGTTTTGAGTCTAGTTAGAAGAATTACGGGTATTTTTTACAAAATTATTGTGTTGAATGTAATACAAACTCCTAAGGACCTAACTAAAATGAATAATGAGCTGTATTTCTGTTCACTCACATATCAATTGATACTTTTTTAACATAAAATCTAGATGTGACCTGTGCCTCCTACTTGAAATGGAGACCCTCTTGAACTGAGGCATGGTACCTTCAAGGCAGTTGGAAGAAATATGGGCCACTCTGTGTATGCAGAATTTATAATGGAAGAAAATAAGGTTGTGTGTCTGGTCAGAAAAAACAAACCAAAATAGTTAAAACTCAGTGTAAAACTAAGCTTAGCAATATACAGCAGATTTCTGAAAGTGCTGCAGCCATTGCACTTCTTATTAAGTTCCTTAATCTATTGAGAGTGATGGGGAAGATATTTGATAATCTACCTGTGACAAGTGCAGGTTGGCTCCATTTTGATAGCTGTCTAGCAAGACTCTGGCAGAATACACTTTCTGAACTAGTTGTACTTCTCTCACAGTAAAGTCAGTGCAAGCAAGTTATATATTATGATATCACTGACTTAACCTGAAAAAGGGTTTTCAGGCAGAGCGGGCAGGTAAGGAGGAGAAGGAATTCAGGTTTTCAGAATCAGCTACAGTGGAAAATCCATTCCTAAACCCTTAACATATACATCATTTAGAGTATCATTGCCACTCTTGGATGCTTGGCAGTGCTTTCTGTTTTCCTGGCTCCAACTCATGTATTTAGAATTAAGTGAAATATTTCTTATATACAGACTTGAAATCCGTACTAGTTTTGCTGTTGCTTTATGGAGAACTTCTTTAGGTCTTCAGGACAGTGTTTTAGAAGGTGTTTAATTAGTTTCAGTTCTTAGTACTGAAGGATGTTTTCTTTGCATTTGGTTCTTTAAGTATAAAAGTTGGGAATCGTGTACAAATAAATATTTAAGAATTCACTGAAATATGAGAAGATATTGGTTTAAAACCAGAAGTATGTGTAAGATTAACATATTTGTGTGTATAAACAGTGATATTCTGCAACTAGATCGCATACTGGAAGTATCTTGTTTTAAATGCTTAAAACAAGGTTAAATGCTCACAATTAACAGCATTTTATTTAATGCTAAGGATGTATTGCCTTTCAGGAAAAACCTTAGTTTTATATCAAGAATAACTCCTGTTATTATCTTTTGCAAGTTTGGGAACTACCAAAAAAGGAATTGGTCCAGTATATTCTTCAAAGGCAGCTCGAAGTGGACTCAGGATGTGTGATCTTGTTTCTGATTTTGATGAATTTTCTGAGAGGTAACTTCTGTATTTTAATACACAGTTGTAAGCCTAGTTTTCAGTTTCTGGGTAGTACCCTGTGTAAGCAATTACATCGGGTTCCTCCTAATTTTATTTTTAAATTAAAATTATTTTTAAATATAAAAATAACTTTATAATTTTATTAAATAATATAGTCAATTATTGGCATAATTTATTATTTAAAATTGTTAAATTACCAAATTATTGCAGATATGTAACCAGTAAAACCTAAGGTTGTGGGGGGTTAAGGCGGAAAACAAACAAACAAAAACTTAAATGCAGCATTTTTGCCTTCCAGGTTCAAAGTGTTAGCCAATCAGTACAAAGCAATATATCCTACCTTAAAGATAGATATTGAAGGGGAATTGGAAAAGCTCAAGGTAAGCCTGCTTCTGTTTCTTGAGTTATGTGATCACTGTGTGCAGCTACTGATGCGTAAATCCCTTGGTGACTGATGCTTGCGCTTGTGTGAGGAGTTAAAACAGAATACATATCATGGAAAATCGTTATTTATCCATTTTGAAGAGTCTGCTATCCTTAAGGACACTTTTTACCCCACTTAATGCAACATTTCAATACTTGGTTTCAAGAGAAATATTGTAAATTTTAAGAAAAAGGCTTGCATACGGAGAACGATTTTTTACCTAATTCCCCTGGCTCAAACATACTGTCTAGGATTAAAAAACCCAGAATTGTAGTTGGGAAAGTATGTTTCATTGTAAAGCAGAATATTAATTCCTTGTGTCAGAAACTTAAAAACTGAAGTAAATTGTTATTCTAAGTAACAAGCCTTAAGAAAAGAAAAACAACCTATGTCTAGCAACATAAAAAAAGTAAGTTGATAGCAGCAAAACTAATGAAGCATGATTATCAGCAAACTAGTCTTGTGGTTAATTACAGTTTCTGATTTGGTGTTTTCCTTGCAATTGGGACAGTTGAGAGATTTCTCACTACTGTTAACTTCTTTTTGCACTCATCCAAGTTCTTATTTGAAAAAAATGTAAAGTGTCTTACCCTTACACTCAGCCTTTTTGTTAATAATTTTTGTAGAAACTTAACTATATGAGATTTTTTTTTTTTACCTTTAGAAAACTTAAACCAAATGTGACACATTGTTTAAAACATTGAGGTATGTGTGGAACAGGGAGTTATTACGCGTTTAATTTTTTCAGAAAATCAGGCTGAAGAAATCATCCTTCTTGTACCCTTAGTTGGCACTAAACTCATTTCTACAGCTCTAGAATAGAATATATGGGAATTCTTAGCACTTCTGTTTTTCTTACTTAAATAATGCCTGTTGCACATGTTGAGTTGTAGTATTTTTATCAATATGTAGACCTAGAAACCTGTTAGTTGAGTACTTCATAATGCTTTATAGTTTACTTAATACACGTTAGGATTACAGAATATCTAAAACTCATTGTTAGGGTGGAAACACAACATGTATTTGTAGCTTGAGGAAAATTACTTGTGCTATGCTAATACACTTCATTCAGTTCTGAAAGACAAAGTGTTATATTTCATGTGAAGTAAATTGTTGGAATGAGAACTTCCATGTGTCTAATCAGGAAAAAGACTGTGTACCAAGTGATAACCTGAAAATTACTGCATTGCATCCAGCTGTTCAGTGGCATTCAAGCATTTGACCCTTAATTCCAATATGTAACTTTTTTCTTTTACTTACGAATTACAATTTACAATTGTGTGCATTTGTTGGCTTCAGACGGCCAGAAGTGAAATTCCCTGGTTTTTGGGGAGAATTCTGAACACTCGGAAATGAAATACCAAACACAGTAAAGTATAGTGATGAATCATGCTTGAATATTTCTAAAGTATTCTAGAAGTTTGGATTTTATTTCTCTGCTCCCCTTCCCACCCTTTTTTTCTTTCTTTCCTCCTATGAAGAGCGTACATGTCCATTGTGTAAATCTGAGTCTCATGTTCTTCCTTCCCTTGTTCACATATTATGTCATATTTAGATTTCTTTGTTTGCTTTTCCTTTTCAGAAGGAATATGAGCATTGTTATGAGGGAACAATAGCAATTCTACTCTAGCTGTCTTTATCATAATGAAATTATACTATACAATAGTCTTTTGTATTATTCAGGGCTACATGGAAAAAGTAAAACCAATGGTAAGGGATGGTGTTTATTTCATGTATGAGGCTTTACATGGACCACCAAAGAAGATCTTAGTAGAAGGTGCAAATGCAGCACTGCTGGACATAGATTTTGGTAGGTATGACCTTTCTGAGACACATGTTGCTATACACTTATGTTGTGAAAGAAAAACACTAAATATAAACTCTCGTGTGCTTAGCTGCTTTTATGGCAGAAGTGTTTTATATTTTGGAAGAACAGTGCTCTGTATGACTAGCAAATAATAAGGGATGGATGAGTGGGTGTGTTAATTAAAATATTTCAGAAAGCTTTAGACTCTCCCAAAAGTAATTATTTGAATAACAGTAAAGATCAGGTGGCTTTTCTTAGAGTGTACCTATTACTTCAGTGTCTGTAATAACTCACAATTGTATACATCTGTGGAAAACACTTGAGAATAGCCATGGAGAACTTTAAGAGGCAAAGTGTATACGCACAGTACTTCTTGACTTTTGGAAAATCAGCTTGCCTTTTTTTTTAAAGTCTTTATATAACACTTAGTTTTCCACTGTTTCACAATGTCAGGAAAGGTGTCAATAACTGCTAATGAGGCAAGAGTGAAAAGGTTATCCCAATCAATTTGATATTAAAAATGGTGCAGTTTTTCTTAAAACACTGTGATTTTGCTAATAAAATTAGAAGCTTCTAGATAGAAGCAACTTCTTATTTTTTATGACATGATTTTGTTTGGTTGTCATTATATTGTAAGAACAGGTAGTTTATTATACCTGTGTGTGTGTATATATATATATATATCTCATAGCCTCTATGATTGACCTCCTGCATTTTGTCACATTTTTCTTCAATCTCACTAGCCTTGTAACTGTATAATTTTTATTGTTAGAAAGATGCTAAAGCCTGAAATTGAAGCCTGTAAGGAGTGCTGTCAAACAAATATAAAGCTGACGTGCACTCTGCTTTCAGCTGACAGGAGTTCTGACACTGGGCATTTTCAAACATACTGAATTTGAAAGCCTCTTCCTTTAAGAGGAAAAGATATGTGTTAGACTAGTCACTCGAAGTGTAAGCGCACCAGGTTTTCCGATGATTATCTGCATATTAGGACACATCCTTTTTTAACAAGTAAAAAAAACAAAGAGGAAAGAGTTCTTCAAATATGCTTGTCACAGGGAAATCTTTGATGCAAAACTGAGGTATTTACAGAAAACTCCAGGCGGTTGTTTTTTGTAAGTGGTGAGGATTTTGGATTTCATATAAATAGGAGATGCAGATAATCTGAAACTCATCAGGTATGTCTGTGATATATACAGAGTTGCTTGGGTCACTTAGATTTATTTTTTTTCCGTGCCTGTGCCGTGAGACCCACGCACAGAATATCTGCTTTCCTTAGGTAGACACCATCAGTAGATTGGACACTTGGGGGTTTACAGTAGACGAGCCGTAGCCAAAAGGTTTGACAATGCCAAATTTGATCATTAAGCATTCTGAATGAGGCTTTTTCTGTGCCTGGTTGCATAAAACTCTTAATCCTGAAGTGAGTTTTATGAATGTGTGTCTGTTGTCAGTGAAGTTGGTAAATGCCCAGCCTTGCAGTCCATCACACTTTCCTGGAGCCTGTAATGAAGCTCACGTGTGCATTTGTCTGGGGATATGTGGTCTCCTGTTTTAAACACTGAGTGAGGATAAACCAATGTAAATATATTAGGCTGGGAGGTAAAAGTGAGTAAGAATTGTCTCATTGACTCTGTTTTTGACCTCTCCTTGCTATATTTACCTGTCAGTAAAGAAGACCTCAACTACTTTGTGTTCTAAGAAGGATGAAGACTAATGCTTGCAAACTGCTGTTACATATCACCTGGGTTTTTCTCTTGAGCCCGTAAGCCTGGGTTTTTCTCTTGAGCAATTTGAGTTAAGCAAAAGAAGGTAGAGATACCTGAAGCTAATCTGCAAAATGGTCACTGAACCAGCCTCTGAAGGATTTTGACCTTTTAAAGTTGTCTGTAGTGCTGAAAGAACTCTGTTGCTTTCAGTTCCTTTTATCTTGGTTGTTCCCCTCTTACCCATCTCTGACTCGTATCAGAAGACAAAAAAAAAGTCTGATGCTTGAGGTAGAAGTTTCTTGATTATGTGCAGTTATTATGAGACTGAAGTATTTGTTCACAATTCAGCTAAGGAGTGTCATGCTCTGTTTCATTTCCCATGACTTTAAAAAAAAAAAAGAAAAGGTATAAACCTAAGGATTTTGAGATGTTTAACTCTTATCTTTGTAGTCCAGGCTGCATTTTAAATGAGGGATGACTATTTAACTAGAAACAAACTTTTACCACTAATTAACTAGACTACCTTCCAGGAGTCTTCTGTTTTAAATGATTTTTTTTTCATTTGATTATGGAAGCAAAGTTGTTCTTGCCAGAACTCTGCATTTTATTGCACTTTCTTATCCTTATAGTGTGCTGACCAGTATGTAGAGATTGTATTTTATTTTTTCGCCCAATATTAAAAATGGCAAACCTGTATTCTCTAACCTTTTAATACTATTTTCTTAAGTCTCCACTTAAATTTTTGCATTGTTCTGTTGGTGAGTATATCTTATATAAGATAGCAAGGCATGGTTTTCTGGTGTCTTACTCCAATTTTTTACTTGTATGATCATTCAGAATTGTTCTGTAGTCAACTTTCCCCTCTGTACCAGTTGAAATAAGTGGTAAGATTTCTACCTTTTTCAGTAGAGGTGGACACTGTACATACAAATCTAAGAGCTCGTTGAATGTGTTCTTGACTGCAAAATACATTTATTGTGTGTTCTGGTTTTTAGTGTTGTAAAACCTAGGTAAGTGCAATGCAAGTACTATTTATCACCAGGTTAAATCTTTAAAAAAAACCCAACACTTTAAAACCAAGTTTTAATAAGTTTCTAAAACCATTGAGTTTATTTTTTAATAGGCACATATCCTTTTGTGACTTCATCAAACTGCACAGTTGGAGGTGTGTGTACTGGTCTGGGCATGCCACCACAGAATGTTGGGGAAGTGTATGGAGTTGTGAAAGCATATACAACAAGAGTTGGAATTGGTGCCTTTCCTACAGAACAAGATAATGTGAGTATTATAGCCCTACATGTGACCTGTGACTGGATGAAATAACTTGTCTCTTTTATGTTAAATCAGAATTAATGGTTAAATGCAAGTAGATGACTGTGTTTGGATATCTCAGTCTTCTGATTCTATACTGAGCTTACAGGGCTGCCAAATGTGGTTGTAAGTTTCTTAAACCTTTCTATGGAATAGAAGGCTAGAGCAGGAACAAATTTTGAGAAGTTTGTGTAAAAGGCATTCTCTTGGATTAGGAAGAGCGCTCTGTATTTCTGTTTTCATCCCAACAGACAGCACTGTGAAAATTTCTTAAGGTAATTTACTATATATTATAAAATGTTGTTAAGTAATCACCTGCATGATGTGTTGCAAAGCAAAAAAACCAACACACTTATGTGATAGTCTTACTCTTTGTTAGGAAATTGGAGAATTGCTGCAACTGAGAGGTAAAGAGTTTGGTGTTACCACTGGTAGAAAGAGAAGATGTGGCTGGCTGGACCTCGTCTCACTCCGATACGCCTACATGATTAATGGATTTACTGCGTGAGTATTTTTGACAGCTTTGCTGGCAAACTGACATAAAATCATGAAATGCTGCAGATTACTGTAAATTGTACATATGCTAATTAGTAACATTCAGACTGTTAGTATTGATTTGTTGATTGTTAATTTAAAATAAGATGCAGCCAGGTATTTGCAGAGCCAATGTTTGATTATTTTGCTGCCTTCGCTGTAGGACAGGAATATTTGGCAGAGGACAGGAACAGACAGCAACAGGCATCATGAAGTCTCAAATGGATGGTCATAAAGTATATTGGCAACATGCTCATTAAAAATATAAATTATATATTATCATTAGAATTATAACACTTTAAGCTATAGACCAATCACTTCAACCAGAGAATACCTGTTTTTTGATTTTTGCCATTTTCTTGTAGTACTAGATCTAAGGATGCAACAAAAAGGATGTTTAAGGCTTTTTGTTTTATTGTTTTGTTTGGGTGGTGGTTGTTTTTTGGGGATTTTTTTGAAGTCAGACCAAATAGTAGATTAGTGCCACATGAGAGTAATTGCAATTTGCAGAAATCAGTGTTATATTTGATTTTTTTGTTGTTGTTGTTTACAATGTGATAAGATTCATGAGTTGTTGAACTTGTTTAACCAGAGTAATGTTTCTTTGTAGATTGGCACTTACCAAATTGGATATCTTGGATGTATTTCCAGAAATCAAAGTTGGCGTTGCATACAAACTAGATGGTGAAATCATACCTCATTTTCCTGGTAAGATTTCTTGTTTAACAGTTTTAGATTTTGGTGAAATATAATCTGATACTTAAAATGCATTTTACTTGTAAAACTTAGGACAGTAATGTGTTACTTGAGTATCTAACCATTAGTGGCAGGGACATCTGTTACCACACCTGTACCCGCACCCTGAAAACGCCTGTACCAAATACTGTCGGTTGTCTGCTAGAAAGATGCAAAGTGCTATATAAAGCTTCTAAAACAGAAATGTTGTTACTGCTTTATCCCTTTTCTTTTATACAGCCCGAATCACCTTCAAGCTAAATTAGAAGCTTGATTCATACTCTTAAACTCAATTATCTTGTTCCCACTACTGTATTGATCCCCATTTTTAGCAGACCAGGTCTCATTTAAGCATGTTGTGAACCACATGAGAGACATGGTGTTGTTGAAAAGCCACATTTTTCTCTCTGTGTGTTACTTTTGTAACAATTCACTTCCTTAAATGGTTCACAGAGCAGCCAAAAACCCTTTACACCTACGAAGTGGAAAAGAGGGAAAAGGGGTGGAGGAGGAAACGAACAATTAGTTTAGGTGAAAGCAAGTCTATCTTCTAATGTATGACCAAAGTATATCATCTTAGCATGATAGAAACTGTAGCTCCTGAGGGGGACAGTGGTCATTTTAGTGGTCTTTTTTACTTCATCAGTGTACCTGCATGTTAAAATATTAAGCTACCACAAGCCAGTGTTTTTATAGGTAATGCATCTTGTTCAGTTTGCAGTAGTAGAGATACTCCAGAAAAAAGGAAGAACATTAGACAGTACGAAAGACAGGGCTTTTTTATTTTTCTAATGTGTGCATAGATGCCCATTTTCATTCTGATTGGTAACTTGGGTAGAGGCTGGTCACAGGTTACAGTTTTTCATATGATATCATCAACAGAGAACTTTTTGCGGGTGAGATCAACGGTAGTAATTGGATACACAACTCACAGCAGGATTTATGAAGTACAAAGATGTAATTACTTATAAAGGAGTAAATGATGATCTGCCAGTAGTCCTTGAAAATAGCACATACCTGGTAGAGGAATTCATAAGGAATTAAAAAAAAAAATCTTTTGTTTCTCCATGTGCTTGTGGGAATACTCTGATTTGCCTTTCAGTATCTTCAAACAAAAGTGCCAGTTAGTCTGAATGCATGCTGAAAGACGTGTCATGCACTTTTATTCAGGAAATTAGTACTCATCTTGCACTAAACCAGGGAATGCTTTTCTCTTTTTAAGACTCAGATAATCCCAATTGATACCCATATCAAAACATTAAGGACATTTGTATATGCTTTAAATGACCTTTGAACATAATGGAGATTGCGTATTTGAATTGAGAACTACTCAGTAGATGCTTTTCCTGTAGCCCTGTCATCTAACCTGAGGCTATTTGGCCTGTCTTGTGCTCAAGCCAGGAAGACCTTCTCTGGCAGTCCATCATTAAAGATGACATAAGCATGTGGCCCTGTTGTCCAGTACTTTTTTTTTTATTCATTGTGTGTCTCAGAACCAGAATCTGGTTATGTACACCTCCTGAGGAGACAGACTTCGCCCCCTTTGTACGTGCCCAGGTACAGGTAGCTGACCTTTTGGTCTTAGCAGCATAATGTGGCTCATCTGCCTAACTGTGTTTTTCTTTACTGTATGAACAATTAAGAATTCTGGTAGAAATTTAGTAGAAGCTGTTGACATGCTGTCTTCCTTAAAGTGTCAGGAAGGAGTTTGAGCTGAACTTCTGGTAAGCTGGAAGATGCTGTCTCTCACACTGCCTCTGTGTTCCACACCTCTCTTTGCTATACTCCTCAGCATTTGGCAGCATTTTCAGCACATATGCTGCAGGTTACCCCTGCCCCTGGCACAAAAAACAAAAGGTAACTTTCTTCCTACTTTGATTTGCAGACCATTAGACTGTTTCTGATGTCTGCATCTCTGCATGCTGTGTGCTTTTTTTTCTTTTTTTTTCCTTTTTTTTTTTTTTTTTTTTCAAACTTGCCACTGACATTTGAATTTAATTTAGAAGAGATCTAGTCTGGGAATCTCTCACTGGCATACTATTTCTTTCTCCCTCCCCTTCCTACCCTCCCACTCTCTTGGAGATGTTCGTGATTTACCCTTCTTGTGAAATGACTGTCTCTAAATTAGAAGCACACACAGTACCCACCATCTCAGGAAAAGCATGCCATATTTCATATATTGTTCCTCTTTCCACCTGGATCAGAGAATCATACGAGTCTCACTCAGGGGTTTTTTTTAGCTTAACTTTCTGTGGGCATTTCATAATGGCTTCTTGAAAAATAACTTTAAATGTCTTATAAATTTACAGCTGACCTCGGTTGGTATTATTGAGGTTGTAGTCTGTTGCTGTGGAGCTGGCCAGTCATAGGAGTTCATGGAAGAGAGAACTCTCTGGTAGCTCTGAGCTGATCGGTTTAAAAGGAACATGAAAGCTGTGGTCTAGTTTTGCTAAGGCCTCCTATCCAAGTTCAGACATCAGTTGATATCAGCAGAGAGACACACAACCTCTAGCTCAGGAAACTTTGAAAACACAGATCCTTAGAAAATTGGGAGATTATTTTGGAGAAGCTTCTTGCTTGCTTTTTTTTTCCTTGTGCTTTTTCCCTGGGCTTCTGCTGTAGATCAAAGAGCTGGGACACTATTCTAGATGCACCTTTGTCTGATCTATATGACTGTTTTCATGTTCAGTTTCTGGAAGTTGCTGGAGGATCTTTTCTTGCAGTGGTGCCAGGTCCCAAACTCAAGCTATTATTTCTGAGTTGGAAGTAACATCACATCACTCTCCAAATTATATCATTATATTTGGTCTGTCTGTTATCTAATTAAGCTGTTAAGGAATATTCTAGAAACCCTAAAAGACAAATCTGCTTAGTGAAGAGCTGAGAGAAATCTAGATGGTGACTACATCTGTTACTGTTACTACATTGAGCTCAGTTTATGACTTAGATTTACCACACATCTTTTATCACACCTGCTGGAAGACAATTAAAGAATCATTTGAAACATCAAGAAATGTATCCCTTCTTTTTCTTCTCTCTTATGGGGAAGTAAGGAATTGAGATAATATAGATTAATGGAAGATGGTAATCAAAATGAGACCATTCAATTCCAGTTGCTTTCAGCTTTCTCCCTCTAACCTCATCAGAGAGGCTTCAAAGTAAAAATGCCCGTGGACGTGCCAGATGAGGCGTTCAGTCACTTTCCCTTTTCAGAAAGAGAGGTTAGCGACCATCTGCACTGCCTGGAGATTAGTTTGTGGTTTTGCACTTTGAGTATATCTGTTCTGTTTTACAGATCCCCTGGACAGCAGACAACACCTCAGTTGTTACTGCTGGCAGTTAAGAAAGTGCTTACCCTTGGCCTCCCCAACCCAGCATACTTAATGTGCCTGTCTGTCTGTTTGGATTACCACAAGTATTGAGTCAGGATCATTTGCCTTTAACCTGTGAACACCTCAGTCCAAAAATGGTGCATTTCCTCACTGTTTTGAGGACAGTAGAGCAGAGTTTCTTTCTGTCTTACTCAAAATGTGTGGTTCGTAAAGGCTGTCCTTACAACATTGCTGCTGTTGAACTACTGCCTGCACCAGGACAAATTGTTCAATATGCTGAGTCTGAGTTTGTTGGCTACGCACATGCTGGAGGGGATTAGTTATGGCTTTGTATTTGTACCTCTACTGTGCCTCTTGCACCTAAAACCCTCTCCTAGGCTGACTAGATGTCTTTGCAAGAGCAACTTGATGTAAGACAGGGAGCCTACGTAATATTAATTACAGTGCCTCTGGCAGGCCCCTGTCTTTTTTAGGAAGGCAAGAATGAATGCGTGCCGCCTCCCATTTTTTTAATCAACGTATTTTGACCATTTTCAGGCTTAAGGCTTTTTTTTTTTTTGCTGTCCTGCGTCATTCCAAGACTAATGTTCAGATAATTACTGGAGTGATTGAATTCTAGAACAATATGCTTAGCATCTTTTTCAGTACTTGAAATCATCACAGGGTTCAGAGTTAATGGACAACATTGTAGCAAATGAAGGACAAAATGGAATGTGCTTATTGTTTCTCTTCTGAGAAGCAGTTGGAACAGTTATGTTCATACATCCTGTGGGACTCCACACTGGTTGACAAATCCATTGTAGAGTTTTGGGGCAAAGGGTCTGTGGGCATCAGAATTCTGTTAAGTATAAACTACATCCTATGACTATGTTTAGTAAAAGTACACTCCTATGCCATTTTAAAATGTGTTTTAACTGCCTTACAAGCTGGTGCTTAATTTTGCATTCACAATTCCCTCATGAAGGGGGAGCTGGATCTTGGTATTTGTTCAGAAAAAAAATCAACATTTTTGGGAATTATTTTCCCCAAAAAGTTGTTTTCTGAACTGAAAAGATTGTGGTTTAAGCAAAATAAATGCATGTGAGTGAGCACTGGAATTCCTAAAGTCTAAGTCCTGATAGTTATTGGGTTTTTTTCCCTATGCTTATATTAACAAAAAAATGACACCTTCAATGCCTGTATTATCTTATGAGCAAACCTCTGTGTAAGAAAAGAATAAAAAGGGTTATAGTTATGTGTTTCATAATAGAGAATATATAATACGCAGGGACATAACATTTTTGTTTCTGTTTGCTTCTCAGCCAACCAGGAGGTCTTAAATAAAGTAGAGGTTCAGTATGAGACACTCCCAGGATGGGATACAGACATATCAAATGCAAGGGCGTTTGACGAGCTGCCTGTAAATGCACAAAATTATGTTCGCTTTATAGAAATGGAGTTGGGTGTTCCTGGTAAGTAAAACAGATTTTCTTGCTGGTTTGGTTTATTCCTGCTCCATGAAACCTGTCTGGTATTTGTATTAATGAACATGCAAAATACTGAAAACTAGTTTGTAACTGTCATAATTGTGATGTACCTGGTGACACTTGTGATGATGGTTTTACTTCTTTTTATCCATCTATTTTGTTGTTGAACTGAAAATTTTCAGAAGCTTTAATATGCTTCTTTCTTTGGCTTATACTATAGTTCTTGTTCAAATGAGATTTTTTGGTTGTTTTATAACTTGCTTAAGTGTCTTTCCGATTGGTTATCAAAGGAGTTTAATTTTGCTACTTTATGAAGTCAGTGGGACTACTAGTTATTAATTAATGTGATTAATTTTATGTGACAGTAAGAGTTCTAAACTAATAAATTTCTCTAATGCTCCCTAATAAAGATGGTCCTGTGGTTCCAACCAAAGCTGGGAATTAGGAGATGATGCAAATCTTTACTTTTTTAACAGTTTCTATCTGTCTTTTTATCTGGAAAAGCAATTCATTTATTATGGCAGCTTCAAGACTGTACCTGCTTTTCTGAGTTACCAGTGTGTTCTTACTTTGAGAACAACAGACATCGTTATAATTTCTTAATGTACAAATACTATATGCTGTGTTTTTATTCAGACTGTGGTACTTAAGATCTTAAGTGCTTAAGAAGATAAGTGCGCATCTTAAGATACAATCCGCTCTTGCTTTGTATTACTTACAATAAAAGTTTGCTTTTCTCTCCTGCAGTTAAATGGATTGGAGTAGGGAAATCCAGGGAATCAATGATCCAGCTGTTTTAAAGATTTCAGATGCATGGAAGAAAGCACACTCCTCAAAAGACTGCTCATTCTTAAATGCATTAGTAGCCCGCAAAGCAAAGATGTTGGAAAGATAGATTTTTGCATGGAAAGAAATGCTAGAGTTGATACCCCCAAATCAATTGCTACTCCTGAAAGAGACTTTAACATGAACGTGTATCAATTCTTGTTCAACTGCAATTTCCAGGACACTCGTCATTGTTGTTCAAGGTGCCATCAGATTTTTTTTTTCTTTACCAAATACTTACTTCATAATGTAATTCCTGTTTGAAAATCTAAGGTAGCATTGCTTTCATGACTGTTTGTCTTTGTTATCCTCTCTCTGCTTTTGGCGGTGTTACTTCCCTGAAATTTTAGACAGTAAAAATAATGCAGTTTTGCACAGATAGTTTTACATCCTCATTATTTGTATTCCTAAGGCTGTTGTATTCTAAATGACTGCTCTTGTGAGTAATTAAAGAGGGGGAGTCCGATTTTATAATGCTATAAATGCTGTCTAAATTATTGTGTGATCTGTTTTTTAAAAGAAGATGTGATGCCAAGTTGTTAAGAATGTCCAGGTTTTTTTATCTGTATAACACAGAAAACTTACTCTTTGTAACTCACAGAGGATACTCAAGTGTTTACCAGGAAGTGTGCCCAGAAAGTTAGAAAATTGATATTGTAAAAAGTTCATTTGCGATTATTAAAGAACTATTCTGATTTTGAGTTAACTGTTTTATAATGTTACTTTTTTTTTTCTGGCATTTTATTAACTGTGCTTCTCTGCTTCCAAGGCGCAGATCTTAAACTGTTTCCCTAATTAAATGCGGTTATATTTATATTTGGTGAGAAGTCTAACATTTTGGTGGCCTTTTAAATTCCTTTCTTTAGAGTCAATAGAAGATGTTTCTCTGGAGAATTGCCAAAGTGCAGACACTTTGTGATTATAAGTTGAAGATGCTTTAGAAATAACATTTAAAGTATTCCATGTATTTGCTTTAGATGTAGAGTAAATAACAAGTGTTCACCTTAAGATATCTGACATATTTTGGCTTTTTATTGTTGAGTAATGAGAAAGTGTTCTAGAACTATTTAAATTTATAACCATTATTATATATTCCAAAGAATCTGATTTCTTTTTGCAACAACCCAATAGCTGCATATTCCCTTTCCAGATTTCTTGACAATGACTGTTTTTACACATTATACTATGGTATTCGTATGCTTCTTTTCACTTTAAAATAAAACTTACTTTGTTTCCTAAAACCAAGTTTGTATCAGGGTGGGGCAGTATTTTAGATTTAGTTTGGTAGATTTCAGCCATGCAGATGAATATAAGAAATTTCTAATGCAAAATAAAAGATACAAGGCCTTTTGGTTTGTCTGGAGTAACCATATACTGTCTCAAATGGAATAGATTTGTTGGACTGGATCTGCTGTTAAAGTGTTTAGCACAATGTTTATATTCTAAATTGACACAAAATAAAATTGCTTATCGTAAGAGTAAAGACAGGAGGGTTGAAGGATAAAACTACTGATATTAAAGGAACATTTTCTACTGAGTTGCTTGCATGTGACAGAGCAGTTAGCAGGGTGTATATCTTACTTGAGTAATGTGTAGAAAGAGTAGGATACCACAGAACGCTGGAAAATTGGCAAGTACGTTGAGGGGCCCGTGCATCAGCATTGCATGTAAAGATGATTGTCCTCTGCGTTAAAATCAAATAACTTGACGCTTGTTTTTTTTCTCGGAGGGCATGAGGGTCTAGTTTTGCTGTCAGCTTCACAGTCCAGGAAGGAACCATAGCATCCCTTTCTAGATGAAGGACATCTTGAATTGAAAGTCTTTCTAATTCCCTGATGGAGAGAAGGAGGGATATAACTCTGTGAAACATAAATTCCAGTGTATTTAGAAGAAAAAAAAAATTGCTATTTTCTAGGCAATAGAGAGAATCGACCTTGCAATGTGAACAATAGGTAATAATTACTGAGTATTCTTGTTTTCCTATAGCTGTAGGAGGCACCAAAGGAATTTCTGCTATCAGTGAAACTACTGTCCAAGGACTAGGGGTCTAGCTGGTTCAAGAAGTGAGGAAGTAGATAAATGAGGGCATGCATTTCCTTCTGCAGTAAGTAATAAATAAAGCACAGCTATGTAGCTTTGTTTAATTTCTTCAAAGCAGAGACCTTCAAGTTCAGAGTATGTTTCAGTTCTTCCATTGTTGTTACTCCACTGTACAAACTACTATTGTTTTTCAGTGGAGGAATTCATATTCCCAGATGCAGCAATATTTCTAAGCAATACAGCTGCAGCATACAATGATACAAAGTATTTGTGCAGTATTTTGAAAGAAACAAAACAGAATTGTCTTGGATGCAATAGTGATTTATGTTCTTTTGCTTTCTTTTAATTTCAGCTGAGATTTTTCTATGGTTCTTCCACTCAGGTGCAGGCCTGGAAAGTTGAAAATGTCTTCCTACCAGTACTGGTCTAGGATATGTGTGGTTTAGGATCTGTTGATGTATATTTACTCTTATGACCTGGAGCGAAGAATTTTTCTTTTCCAGTTTCAGGTGGTTAAGCTTGGCATCTGTAAAGCTGTCGTGTTGTCCCTGCATGCTAGTTTTGCCCAAGTTTTCCTGGAGTAAATTCTTGGACCTGGTGCACAAACACTTTCCTTCTGTTAAGGAATTTCCCCCTCCCCCAAATGGGGCCTTTTCTACCTTTTATTTCACTTGCACGTAGCAGGAAAGGCTGTGATGTGTTACCACCAACCTGACTGTTGTGGAAACAAATATTAAAAGTTTCAGAGATTGTTTCAAGCTTCATGTTCAACTGTGGAAGCAAGAAGGAAGAAGAGACCAGTAGCCTAATACTCTGCCACCAGCAGTGTGTTCAGCAGGGGCAAAGTTAAATAGCTTTGAAGACTCATGTAGTTTTTTTTCCTCTAGATAAAATCCAGTGTTTTGCTTTTTTTCTGCCCCACATCCCCCTTCATTAGTCAAGAACCCTTTGGTCTGAAAGGAATGCCACACTTAATGGCAAAAGGCTTTCGGTTGTCTGTCACAGGCTGGTAGTGAGCTGTAATAAAAAGAAAAACATTCGTGCTTGAACAAGCATATATTTCTTAGGCCCATCCTGTATCCTCCATCTCTGAAGTCTCTTCTGTTGTTGGCATGTAAGGGGAGAGGATGGCAGCATAGGATAGTAGTTGAAATTGATTCTCCTCCAAGCATCCCCTCCCGCTAATGGGATGTTTTCAGGAGGAATGGATACCTGTTAGACCCAACAAGGCTGATGACAGACAGGGTATTTTGATTTCATTCTGTTCTTGCTGCCACTGAAATATTTACAAGGCTGATTCTCCCCGGCTTGTGCTTTACTGCAGCATTAATAGCCCTTAAGTCCCTACAGTTTAGTGAGCCTCCTTTACTAACTAGATAGGAAGGAAAATGAGGGATACTTCTGCTGCTTAGCCTTTCCATTTGTGTTCCATGTGTAATTGGGTTTTGGCAGGCAGCTAATGGACAAAACCTTCAGATAAAGTGGCAGATAGATAATGTTGATGTCCTGCATGACAGCTGCTTTTGTCTATCATCATCCTGGAAGTCTGCATCCTAATAGAAGATGATAGTTTGCTTTCGACGTCATGGCCAGCTCCCTTAATGAACCATAATTGAGAGTTTGACTGGTTTAGAAAAAGTAAAAGCCAAAGTAGCTGGGAATGAAAGTGACAACTAGATCTGGTGAGTTTTCTCCTGCCCATACTGTTCCTAGTCTCTGAAACAGTGAAACTTAGTAAACCTGGTGTTAACGGTAATCAAGCACACTTGGTTTTGGTGTGTGACAGCTTTACCTACTGAAGGTAAAGTACAGACTGCTGTGCATGCATATGTACACACAGGTGATGCATAATTTGAAGAGACTTAAAGTTTTACACCATTTTTTGTTGGGCTGAGTGTTACAACTTATCTGACGTATCATCTTTAAAATACCTTGCAATAGATACACATTCAAATATGTTCCATTCAACTTTAAACAGAGAAAGTTGAGTTAAATCCTGATGATCTTCACTGTCACTTTAGAACCACTAAATCAATTTATCAAAGCAATATATTTTCTTTCACTAGGTTAGATTTTTTAAGTGATTAATCAATTTGTGCATACATCCAGGTACTTAGTCTTTAGCTCTTTTGATGCACGCTACTAGCCTTATCTACAGTGTGTTTGAGTAACTATTTTTAGATAACAACTGCAAAGCACAAATAATTTTCCTTGTTCATTGGATGCCCTCTGCATTGTTACAGAGGGAACTGGGATACCTGAGTATGTTGGTATGGCTTTGGGGGCAGCTCTTTTTTTCAAAAAGTGAGATTACTGTTAACTTTTTTTGTGCATGCAAGTTAGGACTAGTTCATTTACAGTGAGGCAGACCTCCCTAGTTCATCTTGTGTGTCCCTTTCAACAGGAAAAACAGCATGGATCACTTAATTGAGTTTAGATAGGGTAAATCAAATGCGGCTTTTTATGAAGTTCGATTGTACCAGTTGCTAGTGATCTTTCCCTGAGAGCTGAATTGTCAGAGTCAGGTTGGAATGGGATTTCAGCTTTGTAGTTTACTGGAACCAGTTGCAGTTTACTGAAAGGTCTGGGCAAAAAGCATAAATCATTCTGTAATCTCATGCTGACATATGGTATGTAAATACCATGATCCACCCAAAGAGTAGCCAGCATTATAAATGTACTTTCTAATCTCCTGCTGAAATGAGCGCTCAGTATAATGCAGCTGTAATCTAATAGATATTAACAGCCTGAGAATGTACAGTAAGACCTTAATAATTCAGTATTGTTCAATTGGCTCTGACTTGTAATTAGCTTGATAAGGGTTGTGCCTCTTGCAGTCAAGCAACTAACTGTATTAGTTTAATATCACTAGAATTTCCAAAGCCTTGACTTCCCAACAGAAATAGCCAGTGACATTCTACTATTTTTTTTTAATTAAACATTTTTGAAGTTAATATGCAATACAGCAAATTTTCATGGTGGGAAGAAGTCCAGATTTTTTTACAATGATTTCCATTCTAGATTCTTATATACATGATAAAGTCATGCAGCACTCTTGGTATGGCCTAAAACTTTTGGGTGTAGTTTTGGTTTACTCTGCCTGGATTCTCTTGTTCCTCTTGTAGACCAAAGTCATAAAAAAATCATTAGAAGTCGTTGCAGCATTGCCCACAATAGGCATAAAAGGGGAAGGCTTATTCCACAGGTCTAGTGGGTTTACTTCGATGCACAAACCTACCCTGGAGCTCCTCTGGATGCAGGTGCTTTGTGGACCCATCCTAGTTGTGCAGGATAGAAATTGGACATCCTTTCCAGGATGAACAGCTGAGCTGATGAATCAAGCAAAAAGAAGTTAGCGAAGGTATAAGGAGGAGGCCAGAGAGCAGGAATCCCACCCAAGCTGTGGAAAAGTAATTTATTTTGTGTGGCAGTTACGGAAAAAAAATATTTTTCTCCCAGTACAGAGCTTACAAATGAATAAGGGGATGGCATTGATAACAGTGCAAAATCTTGCCTCTCTTGAAGAAATATGAGTTTGTGCAGATGAAGGCACTATTTTCTTAATTTAAGAACTAAGAGCTGGGCAATTCTTCTCCTCCCCCCCCCCCCCCCCCCCCCCCCAAAAAAAAAAGAGTACCCTTCTGAAATGCTAAAAGTCTTGAGCAGATTTTTTTATACAACTGACTGATAGCCTGACCTGTGCACGTGCTGTGTGTTCTGTGGTTCAAGAGGCTGGTGGCAAGATCGGTGCAGGATCTATAAACTCCCTTAGTTTCTTTGCAGAGTATAACATGCCAAATTCCTACAGACAATGATGTTAAATGTTTGGGGGTTTTTGGTTGGTTGGTTGGGGTTTTTTCTTAAGGAGCTGCTGATAGACCTGAAAGAACTTGTTTACATGGCTTGAATGTATTAATCTCCATTTTGGTAGCAAAATCCCTGTGGGATAGCATGCCTATTAGGGATCCCTCAGGAAGAAAAGAAACAATGTCTGCATGTAATAGTAAAGATTCTACAAAATGTTAAATTTTGCAGAGCTATGGGAGTCTCTAGAATGAGTTGCACAATATCAGTGGCAGGTCATAGAGTAGAAACAAATGCAGGAGCCAGTTAACTTTTTAAAGAGTATTTTATGTCAGGACAACAGCGTGCTGCTCTGTGACTAAAGGCAGAATTTCTTTGCAGACTGATTCATTATATCCATGGTCTGATATGGTCTGCTTGTTTGTCACAATTAAGTAATAATTTATTCTACCTCCTGAAAAATGAAATTTGGCTGCTGTGTATAAAACACTGACTCACCAGTATTTGGAAAACAAAGTAGATGTTTTCTGTGCTTTGTTGCCCATCAAAGTTGGTGATTTATGTTTTGGCCACTCCATGGCAACTACTTCACTGGAGTGTGAATTAATATTGCAGCTCCAGGAGTTTGGTGTTAAAATTGATTCTCACCAGAGATCTTAGTCAGACTATTGTTTTGAATAGTGTCATGACACAGCCATCTTAGAAACTCCTTGAATACATCCACAGTTAATTTTTTTTTTTCCTAAAACTAAGACCATCACATCTTCCACTTAGTTGTAGAGCATGATGTAAAACCTCCTTATCTAATTCAGTCTACAAAAGAATGTATTTTCATGCTTTAGATAATTTCAGTCAATCTTGGAAAATGTAGCTATACAACATACAAAAGTGACAACTCCAACACTCACACACAATATGAGCTGTTGAGAATCACTGTTATATTTACCAACATTTCCATATCCCTGTCAGCCAGTTCTGCACAACTGTTGTCCTCATCATAGTCAGCAGCACCAACAGAGATTCCTCTCCTCTCCCCAACTCGTCCCCGGGGGTGATTCTTCTTCTCCAGTTTTACCCTGGCATGGCTTCAGCGGGAAGCGTTCTTCATCCCTCGTCTTTGGGAAGTGGGGGATGTTGCATCTTCCTTTCTCCAGCAGGAATTCTGTATTCAGGTTGCCAACCCAGCTACCTGAGAGAGTGCCAGTAGCAACCATGTCTACCACAGAATTTACAAGGTTTCTCCCAAACCCTGAGTAGCTTGTCTGTCTCCTGGTGTACATTTCAAGGGCCCTCATGTCAGAATTTATCCTTCGCCCTGGACATACACCCAGAAATAGTTTTGAAATTTGCCATTGGAATGTTTAGGTTACATCTTTCTCTTTAACTTTGCCCGTAAAACTTTAGTTACAAGTTTCAGAAGCTTTTGAAACATGCTATATTAAAAAACCTCACCATGCTCTGAGTGAATGTGGCTTTGGATTTAACAGACAGCCCCATAGGAGAGAGGCCTAAGGCAGAGGATAAATGGTTCCTGTAGGGACCTGCAGGGAGCCTGTGGAGGCAAGGGGAAGCAGCATGTCCAAATGCTCCAGCCATACAGTTAAAATTGCAGGACCATCTGTAATCTACTTGCTTGTGCTAAATAGTAATAATCCATTTAAAAAATAGCCTAATCTTGCTTTTGAACCCTGTGTAACTTAACGCAGAAAAAAAAATTATTTTTCCAATGTGAAATCCATACTGCTTTTGAAAACCAAGAAAGCTCATACCAGTAAAGTTTAACTACATGGTATTTCTGCTTACAGACTGGACGAAGACCGAGGCTGCAATGTTAGCTTACCTTTCATGCAGTGAGGTTGCAGACTTCGATAAATTATGGAATGAAGATCAGGAAAGGCAAAGCTTGCAGGCACAGTCACAGGCACTGTCTGCCTGAGCTCCCTTTCCCTTGCCAAGATGGTGTGAGCAAGTCCCTCTGCCTCTCTAGGCCTGTTTTTTTGATAGTTCCTACTTTCCTTATTGACTTTGGAAGGGGCAAGGGGAGCAGTCCCACCAGTGTCAGCCTTGTGTGAGTGCATTTTGGAGTGCTGTTTGAGCCAATTTACTAGCAATGTTGCAGTTGACTATACACAATAAAATGGAGTGGTGTCTTGGGAGACTTAAGAGCTGGACAGGAGAGGGGAAAAATTAATCTATCAACAAATCACTTGGAAACTTGTGCCCCTGCACACCCGAGCCACCATCCGGAGTGCTGCTGCACTTTGGTAAATTAGACTGTAGTGTCTGCTAATCCTCAGGTTGCATTCTCTTCAAGTTACTCCTAGGTCTGCGTGTAGGAACATCTCCTAACTGGTGAATTTTAAAGAAGAAAGTCAAAGGGAGAAGAAACAAAAACTATGATCTGGCACAGGAGGGAGTCCAGGGTTGGTCTTAAAGGGTAAATCTTTTTCTGATGTCTTATTGGACATGCTCTCCAGTACATCTTACTTGCTGTAGACAGAAAGTAAAGCTTTCTTTAACCTTTCTGGAATTAGAAATGTAGGCGTAATTTGAGTAGATTTTTTTAAGCACCCTTCTGTCATATGAGCTACGACCTACATCTCAGCACTGAAATAGGGAGACCAGGAAAAATGAGGTGGGGCAGGGAAGAAGGAAGAGCTTTGCTTCTGAAACACAGACTCCTGGAGCCAGGAGGGACCATGAGGGTCTGGTATGAGCGGATGGTCTCTGCCTTCAGTGATACAGACAGGCACTTGCCTAACCTGAGACCTCACAGCCTCTGTGGTGATCTGCTCTGGTGTTTCTCTCTCAGAAAGTTTCTGCTACCAGCCACTCAGATCCTTCCTGCTGCAGTTCAAGCTTGCTGTTTGGTGGTCTGTTTGCTATGGATAGGGAGGACAGATCATTCCCTCTTTTTCTGCAGCAATGTTTTGGGTATTTGCTGTGTCCCCGTTTTTTCCCCAGGCCGACCAGTTCTCTGAAGCTCTGCTTGGACATAATTTTTAGAGATCTCCAAGGCTGTCTCTTTGGTTTATTTTTCTCTGTGACTGAGGAGTTGGGACCTGAAAATGGTCACAGTTTTTCCGCTGATGTTTGCTGTGCTGAGTGAAAGGGATGGATGACATCATGTATCTTGCTTCAGGAAACTTAATTATGGATTCTAGTATGATGTTTCCCAGCTCTTTAATGTCACAGCTTTGCTGATTCATATTTTGGTCCATTTTCCATTTGCTTTATTGATATTTTTTTGCTTAGGTGTAGAAACTTGTCCACAGCCTTACTGCATTGCAGCCTATCTTTCTCAGACCCTTTCTCCAATGTTAAAGTAATTTTGAACTCTCAGTGTGTTTTCTATTGTACTTTCGGTTGCTTTCAGCTTTGCATCATCTGCACATTTACTGAGGACACTCTTTATCCCATTGCTGACTTCACCAATGAAAATTTTAAATTATATGAAAGCAGAGCCCGTTCACTGAAAACATTTTGCTGGTTTGTTGATGAACCATTTTCCAGGGTGTGATTTTTTTTTTTCCCCCTGACCGAGTCTGCACCTACCCCAAAGCAGTTTTATCTAGACCACATTCCTTTGTTTGTTTCTGCAAACATCCTACAAGTCTGAATATGTCACAATTCGAGCTGATACCAACAGCTTGCTAATGCTGTCAAGAAAATAACCTGATCTTGAGTTTGTGGTTGCTGAGTCTTGTGCCAAACCAGTTTGCCTTGCTCACCTGGAGGTGGTACTTGCTGCTTCCCATGAGGAGAAAGCTTGAGTTTGCCTGTTGGATAAAGAAGTGAGAGGCAAATACAAACAATATTTTCACTAATTCCTATCTAATCATAACTTATTAAGTTACTTAATAATTATTAAGTTTAGAGTGATCTTAGAAAATTGGCTGTAAATAGATGATTTTTGTGCCACTTTTTTTTGTGTGAGAGTACTCTGAACATACTTGTTCAGTCAACCGCAATTCATTCATTAATATGGATGACAGCTCTGTCTACTGAAGCACCAAAAAGAAATTCCAAAAAGGACATAATCTCATTAGTATCAAGCTGCTTCCAGAGCAGAATGGAAAGACGGATTTTCTTCACATTGACCACTCTGCTCACTCCAGGCTTTGGCCATCCCTGTGGGAGCCCAGTTCACTCTCATTCAGAAACAAGCAACGATGGTCAGATTCAGCCCTGGCATTTTGCAAACTTTCTGTCTTCCTGTTTTCTCCCTTCAGGCAAAATTGTGTCAATTTGGTAATCTTGGTGCAGGTGGAGACTTGTCCCTGGAAGAGCAGCCTGCCAGTGGTGGGGCTGCCTAGGAGACGAGAGCTAGAAACTGATGGGACAGAGGGCACTGGCTTGAGCTGGTCATGGGCTTTGCTTGGTTGGCTATTTAGAAGAGCAATTTCCAAATTCAGCCCAGTCAGTAAGGGAGAAAAATAGATACAGTAAATAAAGAAACCTGCAAAGTTTTTTTTTATAGTCATTCTAGAGGGCAGAGCTGGAATTTAAAAGGTTGCGACAACCATGGTCTGTGCCCAGTAGCAGGGGGGTGAGAGATTTCATTCCTTATTGTAAGGAATCCAACTAATTTCAATTATCAACTCATTTCTTAAATAAAAGGAAAGGACTGAGAACATTTTCCTCTCCTTTCAACTTATCCCCCTGCCCCCTAAGTTTCCCAACACCACACTTGCATTGAAACTCAGGCTAAACATTTCCCTTCAGATGCTGCCCTCTGCAAAGGCTTTTTAGACAAAGGCAGCTCGAGAACTGAAATTTGCTGGGCAGCCGAAAGTGAGCACCTCTGGCACCTGAGAGCACCTCTGGCACCAGCGCCGGTCAGCTCGCCACTTGCCCGGAGACAAAGGGAGCCACATCTGAGCCGTGCTGAGGCTGCACTTGCCGGAAGAAACCTAACAATTCTTATTTACCAAATTGGCAAAATCCTATCATTGCAATTAAGGGGATATGTAATTAACTGTGTCTTAATTACAGCAGCTGCCACTTCATCTGAATGCAGCAATTTGCGGAGAAACCGGGGGAGATGCTTTAAATTCGTGTGTGTAAACAGCGCGAGCACAAACAGTGCGGCGTGTGTGGCTCCCGGGGCCGCGATGCCTGTCCCAGGAGGCACGGGGCGAAGGGAAAGGCTCAGTGGCTGCCGGCCCATGGTGGCCTCTGGAAATCCCTTGGGGAAGCAGAGAGCTTTAACAGACCCTGCCACAAACCTACCGCCCAGGGGTTTTACCTCGAGCTGCAGGGCTCAGCGTTGCCCAGCGCTGCAAAGCCCTCCTCGCAGAGAAACGTTTTCAAGAGCGTCTCACTCCTGACTCCCGGCCTATGTGAGAGCACAAGCCCCTGTTGTGTGTGCTGAGTGTACTGAGATTAATTTTGCTTGGTCTTTCACCGTCCACTTTCATGACTTCATCACTCTTGGCTGGCAGGAGCAAAGCGAGGAAAGGGGTGGAGGTAGCACACACTGCCGGTCTGTGTCCCCTCTGTCCTCTCTCTGGCTGCACTCTCCCTGTCTGGCTGCTGCAGGTCTATGTGATATTTTCAAAACGTCTGCTCCCTCTGCTGCTGCAGCCTTCCTCTGGATTGCAGGAGTCATTTCCTGGGAGCTGCTGTGGACTTCGAGTGTTGCTAAGTTTTCCTTAGTGAGTACTAAGAAGGTCAGGGTGTTTGTGGATTCACTTGGGTACTTGGGTTTCACCACTATTCCAGCCCACCTCAGTGGTTTCCTGCTCCTGCTTCCTGCCTGTAACCAGGACTCGGTGACTGGCTGTGCTGGTTTAGGGTAGAGAGCTGTGACAGGGTGGGTGTGGTTTTCCACACCTTGAGAGACAGCCTGAATTTCCCAGCTCTTCTAAGGCAAGAGCCATTGGTGCTCAGTGGGTAGGAAGAGGGCTGGGACTGCCTTCCAGCTCTGCTCCCCAGCAGTGAATCCTTCCAGAGATCATGCTCAGGGGCCATGTTATTGCTTCGTTCTTCAGCTTACACACCTCAGCAGCATCTGTGCCTCAGGTACAGCTCACAAATACTGAGCTAAGCCCAGAAGGCACTAATTGCTGAGCTGCAGCTTGGAAGGAGCCGTGAGCCCCCTCTGCCACTGCTAATAAATAGGATTGATGCTACAAAGGCTGAGGACTGTGCCTGCTGAAGTTGGTAGACATCATGTGGGCTCCATAATTCAGCTGCATTTGTTTGTCCCATATGTTTCACATGTGAAATAAAGCTTCTTTCTGTCAAGTCAGCACAGGAAGGATATCCTGCTTGGTGCCAGCAACATTCCTCTGGTTTCCTAACTGAAACCTAAACTATTTTCTGAGTATTTCAGTAATGTGCATCATCACAAAGACTTCATTATTAATATGAGCATCAGGAATTTGAAAAGATGGGATGACATCCTGTCACTATTTAAATGATGGCATGTGCTCTCATGGATGCTGGTGTGACCAGAATTTCACCAACCATTGCTACTCAGCTGTCACAAGCTATCTTCACATCACTTTGTGGGCTTCTGGGTTGCAGTCAATGGCACTTTGAGGAGAAGAAAAACACAGTTAAACTCATTAAAACTTGTCCATATTAACATTTTAAAAAGCACTTAGTCCTTGTAGATTTACATGATGACTCAGTCTTCATGGAAAACTTTTAATGTTTCTCTTTCTGTCTTCTACCTGCATGGTGTTTTTAATACCAGTTACATTTGCATGGATACATGTGCTTTGTTTCATCGACCTTCTTGTTTTGCACCCCCCATTTGGAAAGGTAAAATAATAGAATATTCTGACTCAGTTATTTCCTTGGCATTTGTCTGTAGTGTTAGTGGTTGTGATTTCGGTACAGTCTTAGCAGAAGAAATTAAATAAAAAACAATAGAAGAAGACAAAGAAGCCTTTCAATTTTTTTAACCAAAGTGGTGCACCGAGGCAGGAGAGATGTAATTTTCATAGCTGTGGAGAACTTCAGCTTTCACCAGTGTAATCTGCAGGCTCCAATATGGGTGCCAGGAGTCTAGCTTTCAGTAACAGGATTTGGAAATGCCACTCAAAGGTTCCCATTGTCATCCAAGTGACCCTAGCAACGATCACAAAAGTAATGCAGAAAATATCAGACAGCAGAAAGAAGATTTTTTCTCCATGTTCCCTGTTTGATAGGTGCATGGTTTCATCCCACCCTGCTGGCACTACCACCTTCATAGGACGCATAAATGCTGTCAGCACAGTCACCTACTGAAGACCTCCCTCGACCCTGCCAGAGGCCAAGTGAATTATGTTTGCTCTCCTGCGCATAAACCTGGAGAGACAAACCTGCGGTTGGTCACACTTAGGCAGTTTATATTCGAGCATCTGTCATGCAGTTAAAAATGCTTTTTTTTGACATCAAGGTGTTTGACAGCAGTGAATGTCCAACACCCAGGAGGTGGTGTGGCAACGCTGTCGATCTGTGAAAGCCCTCCCTACCCTACCCCTGTTGTTTCAGCAGCTGAGATCCCTGGATTAGAGGGACATGCTGGTTTTTGCTATGCTCCCCCCACCCCCAGCCCACACCATCTCTGTTCCCCAAAGGCTGGCCCCTCTCTGCAGGAGGCAGGCAGGGGCCGCCGGCTCTATCAAATTGCAGAGTGTGAACAAAGGACCATGAGGAATTGGAATGAGATCACCAAATCCATTTGATTTATTTGGGATTTGAGCCTAGGTCTTCTGGGTGAAAGTGAGTGCATTAACCCACTGTGGGAGTTAATTCCTTGCCTAGTCATTATTCAGGCATCATTAAAGTATGCATTGTGCTGGAAGTCAAATCAGATTACTCTAAAGAATTTGGAATGGGAAAAATGCTGGGGTTTTTACATCAGTCTAAGTGTTTGGTTATCTCAGTGTTTAGCTATTTACATTGTGCCTGTCACTGTGGCATGTCACTGTATAAACAAAGGGATGCTCTAAATCTCTTATTATTTTAATGGCATTAATGTTCTTCATCTGTGGAAAAAATAAAATAATTTCCCTCTGGAAGATAACAGAGTAAGTGGTTTAACACAAACAGCGGCTCTGGGAAAACTGCTCTTAGAGGCTCACCCAGAGGCAGAACGGTCCCGGTCCCACAGCTCTGCACCAAATGTCATCCAGGCACACCTGGAGATGCTGCTGCCTCCCCCTCCCCTAACGCCGGGGACAAGCCCCCACCACTGCAAGACGGGCTGACCTGCAATAGTCAAAAAAGTGAAGGAGAGTGACGGCCTGGATCTAACATTTAAAGAGAGGAAGAGGAACAGCGCTGCACGGCTCTAAGCTCTTGTGCACGAGTGTAACTTTGTGCAGAGCTCTCCCCAGAAGAGGTAAGCTGGGTGCCTTGTTCAAATCATATGCTCTGGCACCAGGGGGGAGAAGCAACACATGGGTTGGATCAAGGAGTATTCTTTTCTTGGCGATTCATAAAGATACAACTTGGATTTTTGATCCAGATATATGATCCAGACATATGCTGCTCTTATCACAGAAAGGAAAGACGCTAGGATAGTAGCTCCATGCTGGAGGGGGATCAGTGAGGCAGAAGCAGGAGCAAACAAAGGGTGCAAGAAGTCAGCTCTCACCTCAGAGAAACCTGTCTGGCTTTCCGTTTGTGGCAGCAAGGGGAAAGCACCCAGGAACTGGAAGCAACTTGAAAACCAGATCAAATTATTCTGTAACTGTAAAATAAGACTATGGTCCCCCTTGGGGACACACGATGGCTGGGAAGGAAGTCTAAATACTGAGACTATTTCAGTGCCAAGAGACAGAGGTCAGAGAGTGAGGTCTTGGTGTCTGGCACACTTTTGTGAGGAGGAAAGAGGAAGGGCGAGAGCACCAACTGGCTGTATTGGGGATTATAGGCAAAGGACACTACTAAGGCTGAAAGAGGCATCTATAAATTTGGGTCTGTGGGGCTTTTCTTTAATCTTGTTTCATGTAGAAACAAGGGCTAGGCAATCATTCTGTTAGCTCCCTCCAGATGACTCCCAAACTTTCTGGCCAGCTTGGTGATGTTCTCAAAGATGTTCGGTCTCTGCAGTTCAGTTCCTTTGTCTAAACAAGCACCTGAGAAGAAAACACAAACTCAGACCTGCAGGAGCTCAGGAGCAGTGTTAGCCAGGTGCCATGAGGAAAAGGGGATTTACAAGCACTGAAGCCGCAGATCTCTGCCTTCTGCAGCACAAAATGGAGAAATTGCTAAAGAGAGCACATTAGATGTGAGGTAATCTGGGAGCAGGACATGTGGTTGCAGGGATCCAAGCTTCAGACATTCATCTGCCTGGCAGTACCTATTTGTAATTAATTTCAAACTGAATCTGATTTTCCCATGAGCATCTCCATCCAGGGACTGAAACTCATTTGTGTACTTTGAAATCGACAAGGGGATGCATGTCCTGAGCACAAGACTCAACCCAAGCCCCCACACTCGAGGAGTTTAGGGGACATCAGAAATGTACTGAGCTGAACTGAGAGATAGTGAATGGCAGTGCCCAGTCAGCATGGGAGAAGATGATGGAGAGGTGCACAAACTCGAAAGCAGGTGGAGCTCTCTCCTCCCATCTTCACCACTCTTCAGTCCTCTTGAGGCACTTCCAGCCCTGCTAGCTATGAATCTGGTGTAGAACTGAAACTGCATATATCCAAAATGTCCTTGTTCCTGGCCAGTAGCACAGGGAGCAGAGTCCACTAAATGACAGATAAGGATCTAAACCATGTCATTCATGTTTCAACCTAGCATGCGAGGTACTGGCTCTGCATGTTAAAGGAGGGATACAAATTGCTGCCTTCATTTCTAAATATCTTGGCTGAGGCCTTAACTTTGCCCTGCAACAAGGGATCCTGGAAGCACAGTGTAAGATCAACTTGCTGAGGAGGAAATTATTTGTGCATGGAGTTGCAGTGGTGAAAAGCACATTGTGCCTTGTCAGGGATGGCCCTGCTTTTGCATGCACTTGGATTTCACCCAGATTTCATCTGTGCCCTCACTGGGAACAAGAACCATCTATCATCTGTGTATTTCTGTACACTGAAACATAAAAAATCTGGGGGCAGTCATAGAGTGCCAGCCATTCAGGTACTGGGACAGCCTGGAAAAGTGTCCTTATGGCTGCTTTTGCCTTCTCCCCAGATACACCCAGACCAGTTCCTCAGTGCCTACCCCTTCGTTAACCTAGTGGCCTAATACCTCCAATACAACACTCGCAGGATACTGGCATGAGTCTTGTGGCATGTGATGGCATTTGGGACTGACTTTCTACAGGTGATGGGGCAGGAGGCTTGTGAGCCAACACATCTCTTTGGGGCAGGATCCTTGACACACAAATACCTGCTGATGAGCACAGCTCTGTTTTTCCAGTAACATGGACTCATTTTACAGGATGAACTAGGATGATTGCACTCCTGCATTGTTGTGCCTGCCTACTTTGCCTGCCTGCTCCAGCTTGGCAGGTTGGTAGGGTCCTGAATTTGGCAATAGTCAGCCCGTAGTGACTGCAGGAAGGTGGGAATGGGAGATGCTGCCCCATTCTACCTCAGGGATGAGGCTGCCTGACAAGGACCTACATACACTTGATGCTGGCCGGGTGTACCTATGGGTACGTGAAAGCCACAAGCCTGCTCTGAACCATTGGGCCATTCATTTTTGTTTTCAATGTTAAAGAAATATTACAAAAGAATTGCACTGGGGGTTGCTAATTTAACCTTTGATGGAGCCCATTTAACACCTTGTTGGAAGACTGTGATGTTTACCTCTTGTTCTGCAGTGGTAGCAGTATCCACTGATATCTTTTAAAAGACAACTGGGGCAGAAGTGATGCTTATGCTGGGAAATAGGTCAAACGTGATGCGACACCTTATCTGTTTAGCTGGAAACCCCACCACTCCTACTTGGCCTCTGTATTGATTATCTGGCGGTTTTAAAATGCTGCTGAAACCTCTGCCTTTCGCCTCATATAATTGCATTAAGGAGTAAGCACTAGCCCTATGTCCTTTCAGCTCGAAGGATCCAATTATTGTATCTCATTTCTGTAACCCAGGAAAAGAGAGAGGGCCATCTTAATGCACAGATGGCCTGCGATTTACATCAGGAGCCATGGGATTAGGGACTGTCCCAGCAGAGAAAGCTCAATAGCCTTTCTTTTATTGAACTGTCTGAAAATGATGTGTAGTTAAAATCCCAGCCACCTGTGGCCATTAAACATCCAGTGGTGCTTTTTGCAGGACTAACACCCACATCCTGAGCACATTCAAGGAGGGGTCTGCGTGGGTGTGGGTGTGTGCGCAGGTGGAAATACACTCCAGTTTTCTAAATCCTACTTCCTGACTAAATTGCAAGAAAGAGGCAGTATCTCCTTCCTGCCCTGAGTTATGTTATTAAACTGTAGGCAATCAAATAGTTACTGCATATTGTCCCAGAGCTGGGAATATTTCCACTGTGAATTCAGGAGATCCAAACCTGTCATTTCAGCTTGTGAAGTGCCTGGGAACAGTGCTTACTGCCTCGAGAAGAAATCTTCATCCCTGCTGGCATTTTTACGAGGCTGTAAAATGTCCCTGAGTCTGCTAAAGACTGAAATATTAGCCAAAAATAAATTTAAAAATTTTTGAATGCACTTGTAACTTCACCCTTTAAAATTCACCTTAAATCATTGGATTCATATGAAAGATTTAAACATCCATGTAGGAGCTGAACTGTTGGGGATTAGACTCAGCTTTGACAACAGCAATGATGCAGATGAATCGTTGAGCAGGAGCTTCGTGGCATAGGGTAGAAATGTCTGGAAAAGACACCAACCACACTCAGGCTTGTTCTTCCCCTAATTGCCTGACTTTTATTGAGGAATACACAAAATGAGCACTTAAAATTAGACTCTGAGAGCTCTTGCTTGAATGAAGAGACTGTCAATATTTGCAGAGCAATGCTTCGGCTCACCCAGACGGTATCCGAGTACATAGCACTTGAATGGCTGAATACACGGAGCACACTCTTCCCTTTCTCTGCTTAATGAAAAACAAAATGAGGAGAGTCTGATTTTGCTTTTCAGATTCAGTGTGTTTACGTTATTTCCAGAGTCTCCCAAACTTGGTCTTGACTTTGCAGAAACTACTTCAAATAGCAGACTCAGCACAACGGCACATACTGAACTAACACTATATGAAACAGAAAACAAATGGGGGGAAAAAGACTTCCCCCCCCCCCCCCCAAATGTTGTAGGTTTCTGCTTCTCTAATCTTCCTTTCTCTCTGGATTGTCAGATGAAATACTCAGAGCAGACATTGTCTGGTTCCGGAAGCAGAGCAGGAGTGCATTGCCTGAAGGCTGAATTGAATTGTAACACAGCCGTGATCATGCCAGGGTGGCTAGGTAAAGCATCCCACACAACACCCTCATTTCTTGCACTTTAATCACTAAGAAATCATAATTTAGAAGCTGATGGGCATTCCTATCCCAGGTGGCTCACATCTCTTTGTGAATTTTTTATTTTACTTTGCTGGAATAGCAAAGGACACGAGACCCTGGTCTGAGGCAATTTCATGCTTTTTAGGTAGGGCCAAACTCTGTAGGATCTGTACTGCTGCAAGATCAAAGTATCCACAGTGAAGGCTTTTGCCCTCTAATCTTTCTATGCTCAAAGCATTTCTTATCCATCCCTGACCTCTGATCTTCTTGTATCTCTGGCTTTTGCAGGCAGTTTTCTGTCCTCCTGTGCAAAACTTTCCCTGTCTCTGTCTCCCAAGTGACAGGGAGGCTGATTCCCCCTCAGGGGGAAATCTTGCACTCCACAACAAGTGTGTCTGCTTCCCTGCCCCATTGCATCTATCACTCTGCATGCATACTGTTGGGTACCTGCACTGGAAATAGCAAGAGCATAAGTGAAGTTCATGTAACAGCACTTCCCATCACTTCCATCTAGATCTTCATTTAATAAAAGTCTTGTAAGCCTCTGAGTACTTTATAAAGCAGGCTGAATGTTATCATATTCCCCATACAGCTAGGGAAACTACAGCTCAGATGCTTGCTAAAAGCCACAACACATGAGGAACTCAATTTCAATTTTCCTGAACTGATGTCCTGGCCAAGGCACCAGTTCCCCCATTTCCTCACACAGCCGTTCCCTGAAGGCGAGAAGATGTTCCCCACCCTGGGAGCACTCGTTGGCCCATCCCTGAGGTCAGGGGATACAATTCCAACCCTGATTTCCTGGAACAAACCAGCCATAAAAGCAGAAGTATCTGACAAATTTGGTCTGGCACAGACTGTTCATTGCAAATCTTAATGCAAATAAGAGAAATGTCAGTGCTAAAAGAAAAAGAGTATTTAGGAAAAGAAAAAAAAAATCTTGTGCTGTTTTGTGGCATTTGTGCATAAAATAATGAGGCCAAATATATCACCATTGGATTTGAGCCAGATAAGTTCATAACGTCTAATCCAGCTGGTGGATCATGACTCCCTTCATTATTTAAAGCAATGCTGTGGGAAAAGACACACAGCAAAGCTAACAAGATGGTGCTTGAGCTGCCATATTCCTGGCAGCCGAACAAATGCAGCGTGCGTTTTCTCACACCAGCAGGGAGAGGAAAGGAAAACGTGGAGCTAACGAGAAGCCCAGCACTCCCTCACGATGCAAGCTGAACCTCACCCACTGCCATCTCCCCTGCAGTCTGGCTCTGTTCGTCTCCAGCAATAGCGTTTCCCTGCTCCTCCTGACCCTGGTCCTGGCGTTTGTAAGGTGGTGTGATACCTAGCTGTGCTGGAGCAGAGTGGTCCACACAGCTCTCCAGCCTGTCTCTCCAATACTGAGAGACAGGTGGCAAGCAGCTACCTTGCAATGCTTCCCTTATGCACGTTCCCTGGCAGCTCAGGGATGGAGCCAGCATTGGTGACTTTGCATGGATCAGCCCTTGAGTGACTTATTTTCTTCTCCCAGGTCACTCAGTCTCCCATGCAAACTTCTTGGGTCATGATGTCACTGTAGAGATCATGTCTTAGTTGCATTCTCTTGCAGTACCCTCAGCTGTTTCCTCCTCTCCTGGATTCCATACCTCTCCTGTACTTCTGCCTCCTTGCTTTTGCCTCCTCCACAACTCAGCTGATGGGGCCTCACAGTTTTTGGCACTGTTGATTTGGGAATGGCCTACAGGCCTCACCACAAGCCTGTCCCTGCACATGGTCCCCCTGCCTGTCTGCTGCTGATCCTGGGAGACCACCTCATAGGAACTGGTGGACGTTATCTCAGGACAGCTGACATATCCCCATCCCCAAAGAGCCTCCAGCAGCTTTCAGTCCCAGAGGGCATCACACTGCCTTGTGTTTAAGATGATGTCTTCCAGGCTATGAGCACTGTGGGTCTAGCACAACTTCCATGGCAGGGAGGACACAGGGGCTCTGCATAACTCAGGATGTACTTGGCTCAGAGGTGGCCATGTGTGCATGTCTGCATCTTTCTGTATAATTGTGGGAAGATTGGTTGGAGTGCAATGGCATTGGCATGCACAGCTCTGCTTCTCCTCCTCTATACTCAGTTCTTTCAGCTCTTCTTTGCTTGTTTTGGAAGAAACTTTCTGTGGAAAGAAATAAAAGGACACACTTGTTTCATTGCTCATGATGTATAGCTGCTAGGACAAAGCGTTTTTTTATTTTTCTAGGTAAAATGAAATAAGATATCCTGGTCAAGACATTTATTTTCCCTCTGAGGTTTGTTTTCCAGAAACATTGATTCTTGTCTTGGAGAGCTCATTGGGCATCTCAGAGAGCATGGCACTTGTCATTGTGGCCCTTAATTGATGCATCAACAGGGCTGTCATGTGCCTCAAGCATCTCTCAAATATATGCAGATATAAACAAAAGCTCAAGGCACAACCAAAAGTACAAAAATATGATTAAGTAACTTCCTTGCAAATCAATTTTCACCTGCTTTTTTTCCTCCTCTGTCTCAATCTGACAAGCTCCCGTGTCATCCATCCAGGCTTCCAAGAAAAAACGCAGGGCAAGACAGACATTACCTTGTATGGTGGGAAAACAAATTGATGCCACTTTGTATTGTAGGTGAATTTTTCTTGTTCTCTTTCGCACAAAACAACGAATACAACATTATCCATGTATTTGTACATCGGCATCTGAATCTGGGAGCTCAAACAAGAGGAGACAAAGAGCAGGAATCATAAATAGCTTTATTGAAGTGTTGAGTGTTTCAGCAGGGGAAGGACAAGAGCAGTAAAAGAGTGCATAAACACCCAGAAATAGGTGTGGTGCTGTCACTGTGTACTCAACAGCTGCTTGTGGATGGTTTCCTTGGAGGGCAAACATTGGCTGCCTGCAGGCTGAGAACAAGGGGCAATGATTTTGGGTAGAGGGAGTAGAGGCCAGTTCTAGACTGTGGGGAGAGTAGAAGGGGCAGTGGGATGGTTCCTGCTCAAAGGATGCTGAATGCCAGAGCCCTGAGGCTCGGGATGCTGAGCATCGGCCTGTACAGTGGCTCTGGCTCTGGCATTGTGGTTGTTGCTGGTTCTGCAGCTCTGATGTCTATTTTGCTGAGGCAACTGGGGACTTGGGCCAGGCCACTGCTTTCCTTGGACTCCCAAATCTGAAAATGCACACACTTTGTGGCCCCCCCAGACAACTAGTAAACCTCGTTCACTCAGGTGCTGTCCATAGGTGTGTGGGTGTCCAAACACTGCTGCTAATCCTTGTGGAAGGCAGGGAAACATGCACAAAGAGCACCAGCACATTTGCTTCCCAGGTCAAAAGGTTCAAAAAAAAGCCCTTTCTGAGAAAAAGGGTGAACACAGTAAATGCCTGCTTGCTGAGCCAAGAAGCAGCAACTCTCCCAGTGATACCCTCTTTTGCAGACGTCTGTGAGTGGCGCTCCCCTCTCTGCTTCCAGCCAGAATGAAAAACTGCCTCTTTCTTTCCTCATTGCCATGTCCTCCCTCCATCTTCTCATTTCTGAAGCTGACAAACGCAATGCCATTGACCATTCCTGATAAGTTGTGGCTACTCACTGGTGGAGGCTCAGTGTGAAGGTGGTATCAACCCCCAAGCCGAGGACAGCTGTGGCCGAGTCTTGGGCTGAGTTTTGGGAAAAGTGAGGTGCTTGTGCCTGCAAGATGGAGTGAGCCATGTGCCAGAGAGAGGGAGTGGGGTGGTTGCCGCAGCATCATCTCTGCAATTCATGTGCAGTTACACAAATGCAACCTTTCTACTCTTTAAGGACACTTTTGGGTTTTCCTCAAAGGATACAAGGCCAGGGAGGGAGATGCAGCAGGGAGCAGGGGCAGAGACAGATGTGTGGATAGGGAAGCCCATGACCACACAAGATGCTAAAAGTGCAGAGGAAAAAGCCAAGAGGCCTCCAGAGCTGCTCCCATACAAAAGTCTGTTTAATATTTATGTATAGTATTTATTTTTATTAAATATTTATTTGTACTTGCACATACGCTTTGTATTTTTTGTATTTTGTATTTCTGGGCATGGGCTGAGTCTTAAAAGTTTTGCAAAGTGCCGGAGGTCGCCCAAGCACAAACTCTCCCGCCGCCCCTCCAGGGCAAGGCGCGGCGCGGCTCAGGAATGCGCATCCCCTACGCCCTCCGCGCCCCCCGGAAGGAGCTGGGTGTGGACGCGCAGCCCGGGGGGGAACGGCCCAGGCTGCCCCTCGCCCGAGGGCGGCGCTGAGGGTTCGGCTCTGCGAGGCTGGGAGAGACATCCCCGGGGACTGACACCAACGCCAACGCCCGCTCACGCTTATTTATTTTTGTTTGACGTTTCCCGTCGAGGGCGAAGGGCCCAACGCGAGGGCGGGGGGGGGGAACCTGCGCCCCGTCGCAGGGGGACGCGAGGGCTCCTTCCCGCCTCACAGGGCCGCCGACGCCCCGAATCCCGCCGCGCAGGGATGACCCCCGACTGCCCCGGCTGCTGCCCGGACCCCGGGGCGGAGCGGGGCGGGCGGAGGTGGCGGGGCGGGGGCAGCGGAGCGGCGGCGCGGGGCGGGCGGCGGCCGCCAGGGGTCCCTCGCCGCTCACGGTTGCGGCGGCAGCGGCGGCGGGACTGCGCCGGGCGGGGAGCGGGCGGGCGCCGGGGAACGGCGGCTCCCGGGAGCCCTGCCGCCGCCTTCCCCTTCCCCTCCGCCCCCGGGGCAGCGCCGCCGCTCCGCCGCCCGCCAGCCCCGCAAGGCGGCCCGCTCCTGCCGCGTCGAGCGGCCCGCTCGGAGTCACCGCCGGAGCGCGGCCAGCGGGGACCGGGGAGAGGGGCCGGGGTGGGTGGGGGGGGGGGGATGAACAGGGCTTTCAGAGAAAGTTAGCACCCCGGGCATTAGCTCGCCTTTGTCTTTTTATTTCTTTTTCTTCTCTGCCATGCTACGCAGGTAATTTTCCCAGCGGCACACGCGGACGCCCCGTGCCGGGACGGATGGAGGAATGACGGGTGTGCCCGCCGGAGCGGCTCCCGGCCAGCCCCGGCCACCGCTCGCTCTTTTGTTAGCGACGCGCACGCCCTGCCCGCGCTGCGAGGGGCTCGCACCTCTAAAGGGAAAAAGGATTAAAGCGATGGCCAGCGCAAAAGGCGGTTTCACTGACCGATTTTAGGGCAGCGACAAGACCAAACCATAAAACCCGGCTGAGAACCGAACCGCAATCGAAAGTGGAGGTGGATTTTTTTTTTTTTTTTCTTCCCGCAGAGACTCTGGGTTTTGTTTCAGAAACTTCTTAGGCGTAGGAGCTGGCTGCAAAGGTTGAACCAGATTTATTCCAAGTTTTATCTGCCTCACAAAAGTCATTTTGGCAGCCAAGGAACCGACAAGACCTGAATCCAAAACCAAGCAGAAGTTCCCTGTTAGAAACTTTAGAGCAGGAAAATGTCTAGCACTTCAAAACAATGTAGGCTTTCATGTGAAGCTCTTTGCAAACTTACAAAACAGTAAAAAGTTCTTGGATTAAACCCTGTTTATTTGCATTGCACACCGACAGCAGGTCCAGGTTCCTGTACCCAAGGCAAAGGGACTGCAAGGGTGTGCAAAAATTGGCTCTGAGTGCATATTTGTGTATGGCACCAACACAAAAAAGCTGTGACAAGCAACTGAATGAAGTAAATGCTTTTCCTACCGGAGTAGTTCAGCGAGTGCATCTGAGGCCATTCCTCTTCTCCTTCCTAGTTTGACATTTTCCTGGCCCAGTATGCTAATGGAAACCGTCCTAAACTAGCAGGTATCACCTGCCCCTGCAGGGAAGCAGCATCTCCCTCTCCTAGTACTTGCCACAAGTGAAAATTTCTGGAAACAAGTGAGAAAGCTGAGTTAAAAGGCTTTATCTTGCACATGGAATGCTGCTGCTGAATGTGATACAGACCATCGAAAATCTGAACCTGTTACAAAACTGCCATTCAGCATGGAAGCAAGTTTCTTGAGCATCACAATGTGTCCCCACATTGCTCTTCTGAGGTCCTCGATATGAGGTTTTCCTCTTGCTGAAGACCTCACAGATGGGGCAGTGATTGCCAGGGGAGTAAATTATAGGCAAGACAAGTGGAATTAGCCATAGTTAAGACAGGGCTTATGTGTCACTGTTTCCCCTTCAGAAATATACTCATTTTGCTTGTGATATGAATTGCAGCTGCAGTTTGAATTGCAGGACTCTGCACTGCACCATGCACAACTGCATAATTACAGGACGGCATGTTCTCCACTTGATTGCAATCTGAGCAGGGTGCTTCCTCGCATCCCGCCAAAATGGCCCCCAGCCAAAGCCCATCAGCCTGCCTGGGGGAGGGAAACTGGCTCCACTGGGAGCGGAGGGCACAATTCACGGGGAGAAGAGCAGGAAGAAGTGCTCCCAGTTTTAAGGGTATCACAGAAGACTGCAGAACCAGAAGGGCAGTTGGGTAAAGGGTAACACTGCAAGGAACAGGACTGGAGGGTGTTGGCTCTTATGTTAGACTGCTCACAGCCTCACAGACTGAGGGCATGTGGTAGCCATCAGTAACAAGACTTTGGCTGTGTGGGGACATCAGGACTTTGGGTGTGACACCTGGAAGCTGTTAGGCTTCATATGAACAGTTGTCCAAGCTGCTTCAGGAAGACAGATGATTAAAAGCAGCATTAACCTTCAGTACACATAATCCACGACTGTTTGGACATGGCAGCTCTTAGAAAAACATTCTTGATCTTCACGTTTTATTATCTGGGGAATCAAAACACCTTAACGTATGACCTAATGGCATATGGGATAGCAGGGAGTTTGTGCAAGCGGGGGTCCCTGCTCTGTGGCTGAGGAAGTCATTCCAGTGTTTTTTCTAATGATATATTTACCTTCTTATGTGCACTGGGTAAAATGCACTGAGACATTTTAATCAGGATTGTAAGGAGATGTTTCTTGCCTTGGCTTGAGAAGCTGTGTCTGCATTCTGTTTCACTGTCCATCTTTTCCTGCCTAATAGTTGTTATGCTACAGAATTTAGATTTGAAAGCAGGAAAACTTCATGGACAGATGACCCAGAAACTTTCTGGAAGCACCATCAAGGCAGACAAGTAACTTCTTTGATTACTTTTTATATTTAAGTGCTTTCCTCCTCTGCTTTATTTCTGGGTTCATGTCAACAGAATTTTCTTCTTTATCTACTTCAAACATGATGTCTCTTACCAAGGTTGCTATTTAATTATTTTCCTGTAGTATGCATCTGGAAGCATTATAGTTTCTTTCCTTTCTATTATAGTGTATGTGATTTGTTTTCTTGCTATCCAAATGGATCATGCTTTTTTATAGATGGATGTTTACTGAAGTGAGAATCTTTTCTCCAGTTAAATACTCTCAGTTTAAGAAATCATTCTCATTTTACGTGCAAAAGGGTCTTGAAGCCAATCCAGGCAATACAAGGTAATTGATGTTTCCTCCTTTGTGAGGTGGGGGTTTTTTCTAGTTGTTTATGTTGTGTTAGGGAGAGCACTGTGTAGTCAAAAGGTTATGCATAAATAATGAGCATACGGAAGTCTTGGCCCTCGGCCGAAGGGAAAATGGAGAGTGAACAAGCCCACAGCTCCTCCTGAGGCCAGGTGTCACCATCAACATCTGCTTCAAAGTGCTGGCGCTCATGATGGATTTGCGCTTTCCAGGGAAGGTGCTCCTGAGCATGGGGAATCCGAACCCATGTGGAGTGATGCTCTGGCCCCAGTGAAAGGCAGAATTCCATTTTAAGGCAAGAAATCCCTTTAGTTTAGTACAGTAATTTGGGGAGACATCACAAATTTATGGATGCTGAAGCCACTCTATCATTTGAAGCTTTTCTTTGAGACCTGCACCTGGACAGTATGCGCTGAAGATGAAATGTCAACTCAATCATTCTTCAGTGAGATGTTGTTGCATTTTTTTTCCTAAAGATGCATTTAAAGGCCAACTAGTTTGCATAACACTTTCATATCCTCAGTCTTGAAAAGGCTTAAGCAGCTGGGACTATGATCTGAAATCTAATATTTTTACCTATTGCAGTGGCAGAGGACAGGGGGAATTGTCATTAAAAAATGATTCAATTCTTTTTGTAAAGAAGCGTTGTATAAACTGTGAAGGACATGGTTAAAATAGTAAATAGTGTTACAGTTTGGTATTTTTATTGCCTTACCCCAGGCATTTACTGTGGGTTCTCTGTGTGAAATGTGATGGAATTATTGTGAAGATGCATTGTTTAAATATTAAACATTAATGTTCTTCTTTTGATGGTGAAGCCAGTATTAAACCCGTTAATTTTTCATTAAAGCACCTAAAGCCAAATTTGTTTAAACTCTCAGTGTGCTGTCTTCATAACAGAGAACACCAAGTAAAAGCCACACAGACCTGAGAATAAATAGGAGTGAAATGGGGGAGCCAGCTCCATGCTTCCTCGCAAGGTGGAGGGGAGATGAAGGGGAAGAAAGAAGCAGCAGGAGGAGAAGGAAGAAGAAAAGCAGCTCAGCAAAGAGAGGATGAGGGAGAAAAAAAAGGAGAATCTACACAGCAACAGCAGAAGGATTTGTAAGTATTAAACACACTGGTATGGCAGAAGGCATAAGCTTATGTTGGTTTGGAGACAGGTCAGCGCTGGGGGATGGCACATGCCACTGCAGGACGTGGGGTTTCTGAGCTAGAGCTGGTGCCCTTGAGCATTGCCAGGGGAACTAAAGGCAGTGATACTTCACGGCCGAGTTCGGCCCCAGGTGCTTTATTTGATCTCAGCGTGATGGTGAGATGTGTAAGCCAGCTCCTGCTCACCATTCCCAATGTCAAGGGCTGTACCTCTAATATCACATCCGGGTGGGAGCTTGGATGCACCTTCACTGTTGTTTTGTGATTGCCAGCAAGAAAAATAAATCACAAGAGGTGTTTGTGTGTGATCCTTTTGAGCATAAATGATTTTAAGCTGTGGTTGGCGGGTATGGTAGTGGCTGGGCAGGGAGATGGAGTAGGAAGCGCTGGATGAAGCTGCTTTTGCCAAGCAAGGAGAAGGATTTTACAGTAATTGAGATGTGAAATGCTGAGAGTCTTGACAAGAGTTTTAGCTGTACAGATGGGTAAGGAAGGCCATATCTCAGAGATGTTATGCAGAAAGAATCTGCAAGCAGCAGAGAGAAAACTTGGATGTGAGCCTGGGGGAGGCACCCACAGGAGCCGCTGCCCAGGTGACTCTGTGGAGAGATAGTGAGGAGAGATGGATGGAGGGGTGGATGGAGGGATGGGTGGGTGTCTGGGTGGAGGGATGGGGTTGTGCAGAGCTATCAGAAACAGGGCTCCATCTGCAGAAGGGAGAGGCAAAAGACAGGAAACTGTGTTTTAACCTTGCTATGTGCAAGCTGATTCATGCTTGTCCATACAAAGCTGAGAAACTTCAGATTTAGATGTAGGTAGGAGACAGGTCTTCAAGTAAAGCACTGGATCTAGGAGACAAAATAACATATCCTCATGGCTAATGAAGGACTAACACCATCCCCTTCGTACACTGAGATTTCCAACTACACAGAAGATCAAAAAGCAATCTATTAATATTTAATATAGCTATTTTATTAGAAATGATAGGGAAAACAGGCTCATAGTTAAGTTTGGTTATTAGATTCTTTTTTTTTTAAACACCACTTTTCTGTTGTTTTAACCATCCAATTAACCCTGATAGAAAAGTCCCATTCAATTTAATAAGGACGACGTTGACAAAGACTTACAGAGATGTGATAGAATGGCTACAAAATCTGGGGGGCCCTGATACACGAGTGGCCTAAACTGAGCTGTAGGCACATGAGCACTGAAGTAAGCAGGGCTATCAGGGATGCTGCAGTGGGATGCGGTCCAACCAACTGATGGGGCAGTGAGCAGAGCAGCAGTACTTTCCATTGTGCATGGCAGCCCAAAAAACTACATCTCTGCTAAAGGTCATATTTTTCACCTGAATTATTTAAGCTCTTTTCTGGATGGGCTTTCTCTTTGTATTCTTCTCCTTCACTCTGTCCTTCTCTTTCTCCGTGTTTTTCTTCCCTCTCTGCCTTATGTGAGCAGCTCATTTGCAACATTTCTGCTGCAATCCCGCCGAGATTCATTTTCACTTTTTTATTGAAAAATCAAAATCTTTGGAATTAAAAACTCCCAATATTGAATTTTCAATAACAGGTGAAAATTATGCTCTGCATGACAATGAGGAGAAGGATGTGCTGATCTGAGAGCGTAATGACGTGGGCGCCAGTGGGCTCTTGTTTGACCCACACGAGTCAACCGGGGCAAGTATTTAAAGAAAAGGAAAAATGCAAAAGTAATTTGGGCAGTATAGCAGAGAACACGGGGGAAGGAACTTTTCCATTCAGGGCAGGGAGAGTAGTGGGAGAATTTTCCTGCCTTTTGATTGCAAAGTAAAAGCAGAAGCAGGATGCAGAGCTTTTGGGTGGTGGATGAGTTTGTGGAAAAGCACTGGGGATTTGAAGCTTCCCATTAGGGGAAAAACAGCTTCTACGTGCTGCTCTGGCTGCTCCCAGCTGTCCTTCCCAGGGCCCTCGTGCCTGCAGGTGCCTTGCTGTCCCCTGGCGTGTGGTGAGCGATGGAACGATGGGTCATGGCAGCAATGGGTGAACCCCTCTGCTGCAACAAATGCAGTGATGGATGTTTTCTTTGTGAAATCTTCCACCACTGAACTGATGCAGATCAGCAGCAACTTTGCCAGCTTCACTGGCACCCGACATCCCTTTAATTACCATCCAGCCTTTGCTCGAGAGGGGTTAAGCAAGGCCATGACGCCACTGCCAGTATGTGCTGTGACTGCTCGCCTGGCTCCCACCAAGGTATCCACATCTTGCACTTTTCTGGGAGTATCCTGCTTTCTCCGCAGGGTACTTTGTGGCCGCCTGGACATGTGCCTAAGTGAGAGGTGCACATTCAGAGAGTGGCCACCCTGGGAGCCACGTGCCAATAGAGCGGCCTTGTGCATGCCAGGTGGTGGGTCAGGGATCCACAATGCAGGAGGTTGGCCATCTTTGCCTGTGGTTGGGCCTCACTCTGGGAATGCCATATCTCATGCTAACCAAGGTTAACCTCTTCCCTGGCTGGTATTTCTTGAGGTGTATTTTTTAAAAGTTTCTTTTTCAGTCAGGTCTTTTATACGTTTGCCTTGTTTTTATCTGGTGTGGCAGGGCGCACAGAAGTGGGGCTGGACAGCTGGGTCTGGACAGCCACATGCAGGCTCAGAGTTGCTGAGGAGCCTCTGGGGAGGTGGTTAGCAACTGGAGAAGAGCAGATAAGGTGATTCCCCTGTGCCTTCAACTGCATCACAAAAAGTTTTTGCATCAAATCTCCATGAGCACACTCCTGCTCAAGTACTGTTTAATTTCCTGCAAAGCTGTTGTTATAGATAGAGACTTTGAAAATGAGAAAATCACGTAGGTCTCAGTTTCCAGTGTGCGATAGACCCCAAAATTAGTTCAGAAGATCTATGGTCTGCTTCTCCCTTGCCGCCTGCCCAGAGCCCAGCCCCAGTCCCTGCAAAGTCAGGGAAAGTTCTGCTACTGGCATCGACTGTCCTGGGTCAAGGGAGGGAAAACAAAGTGTACAGCAGACCCCTCAAGTGCCTAAGCCACGCAAAGATTGGGTAGCTGCACCAATGATCTCAGCCATATTATCTGTGTGAGAAGCCCTTGCCAGCCTGGAACGAGCCACCAGAGATGTCCCAGCACTGTGACACTGGGATGCTTCCAGCCCCAGGCCCTGGAGCAAGCATCTAAGCAACACCTGGCCCTATTGAGCTAGGCACCCTCAGGTCACAATAGCGGCAAGCCCTGTCCCTTGCAAGAAGACGACAGGAGGAAATCAGTTTGGAGGTAAAGCATTATTTGAAAATTTTGCTGTAACTCCCTCCCTCACACTGGCCCCGGCTCCTTTCCCAGCTGGCCCCAGGGAAAGCAACTGGCGGCAGCACGTGAGAAGTGCTGCAGATGGATGGTGTGTCACAGGCACAGCTGGACGGATCTGGCACACAGGTGTCAGTCCAGTGCCTGCCAGCTGCCCAGCGGCCCACAGATATTTGTGGCCGAGGGATGAAAGGGGAGAGGAATCTCACTCCTCACTTGGAGCACAGTGAGGGAGGCAGCCATGCTGGGGGGTGGGAGAAAGGCATCAAACCCTTCTCACAAAGATCCTTGGGGCCAGGTTGCCCTGCTAGTGAGGACATGGAGGGTTCCAGGGCTTGACGTGGCGGCTGCTGCCTTGAAAATCGAGTGACCACTGGCAGCCCCACGGGCACTGCTGAACTGACTGGGCATGGCCATGGCTGAGCACAACCGTGAGCATGGGGAACATCTCCACAGGTGCTCTCCTGCTACATTTGTCATGGAGGTGGGCAGTCTGAGCATTGGAAAAGACCATCTCCTAAGTCAGGTGGCTTTGCTGCCTGCTGCTCCCAGAGAGGTCCTGCATTGAGTGCCATCTTGAAAGATGGAAATGAATAATGGAAATAAAATTTGGCAGTTATGTACAAAATTATCATGACCTCATTTTTTTTGGTGCAAGAAGAAAAGTTAAAACCCAGTGCTAATTAGGGACATTTGGTGCTTACATTGGTAGCGATTATGGGCTGAATAACCTGGCACAGAGAACAAGAAAAATGTTAATTGTTCTTGCTGAAAGATATTCTCTTAAATGCCCAAATTCCTAAACTCAAAGGACTGAGACATTTTACCCAAGCTGATTAGAAGGGAATAAAACTAACTGAAGTTATATGTATATATTTATAAAGAAATATGTGTTTGTGAGGGTTATGTGTGGAGTGTGCCTACATATGAATGCATGTGCAAATAAATGAAGATGAAAATCCACTAGTAAGGGACAAGATGCTGTGGAGTGTTCCCTGGACACTGGATGAGCGTGCCAGTGGCCTTCAGGAATGGCCAACAGGAGAGGTAGGCTTCATGGCTTCCTTCCAACTTCTGTCACTTCCACATTGATCACGATGTGTCTGGGAGTCTCAGTGTTTGTGTTACATGGAGTTCCATACACCTATAGTAGAATAGGAAGTGAGTTGCAATGAATATTGTCTAGAAGCAAAGAACAGCATAGAAAGGGTAAAATAAAAAATAATGGCTTACCATTATACAAAGTTACAGTTAAGGGCAATTAATGTGGAGTTTTTTAAAGCATATTAGTAGACAGGCAATCTGAATAACAGTGTGTCACTAAATGGAAATTATAAACTGTCAGTCAAACATTATACAAAAAGACTTTGCAATCAGTAAATATTCCTCTTGTACATTTGGGAATGAACATACGCTATATTTGCATCCCAAGAAGATGACAATGATGAGTATGCCTGGTTTTCCAGCTCCATGTTGGCTCTGTCTCCTCAGGGCTCCAGGGCAGCACAGAGCTCTGCAGGGTGATGAGGACTTTGGACAAAGCCTTCCCTGAAAGCTGTTGCTGTAATCACACCATCTCCATGCCTGTCCCCTGTGATGGGCTACAAAAAACACACACCCCCTGCCCAGAACAAGTCCTGCCCTCTGTCCCTCTTTGTATATTTTGTCAAGCCGGGCTGTCACAGACCTGCTGGAGAGGGTCCCTGGTGACAGTGGGGGATCCCTGCTTTGGAGGGCTGTCCATCCTGCTTCCCTCCCATCTTGCCTGCACAAAACCCCACAGAGCTTTCACAATGTGACAAATTTCCCTAGGTCAGCTAACCCTACAGTTGGTGAGGCTGCCCTCACCAGCCTGGGGCTGCATACCATTTAGAGGCAGCCGTTTGGGAGCTGTTCCTCTCTCTGTGCTCACTAACTGCTTTTACTGTGAGTCATTACATTCATGGGACCCTCAGTGCAGGTTTTTTTCTGAAATGCAGCTTGTACCATAAACAGTTACGACAGAGATTTCAGTAGCTTCTGCTACAGACTCAACTTTAACCAACATCTGGGAGAATCTCTCAAGATGACATTTATTATCTGTTTTCTGCTCAAGAAGATGCTCAATTGGCTTCCATTAAGTTAGCAAGCAAAGGCGCATTTCTCTAGACTGGTCTAATTTGTCATTTCATTGGTTAGTCCTTCTCTTTTTAAAGAGGCTGTTGGAGCTTTTTGATTTCTTATAAGCTATTAATGGGAGTTATAAGGGAACTTAAGTTTAGTTAGTTGGCTACTAACCATTAGATGAAATTAACTTGCCTTAGCTGTGAACCCAGTACACCTTCTGCATGATCACTTTGCTCTGCTGACATCCTGCATGCTACGACCTCTCAGCCTGAAAACACAGGAATATTTCAGTGCTGAGCCGAGCACTTACACATTGTCTTTCCATTGTGCTGCCCAGTCTGTGATGTTTGTGTGTGTTTTCTATTCCCATCACACCACTCCCTGCACTTCAGAAAGTTTGGAGATGTATGGTACCTGACAGCCTGCAATTAAGGGTTCAGCTGGGCTGTATGTGATAGCACTTTGCCCTTCCTGAAGGATACAGACTGCCTTCCTTCCAGAGGGCTATTTGACTCCTTCAGATTGCTTTTGTTTGTTTTTCTTTATGGAACAGGTTCTTTTTGATTGCTGAGCTCCTCTATCTGTCCTGATGGAAGCTGGACTAAAGCAAGTTACTGAAGAATTTAGCATCAGAGGTGCTGCTTTGCTTCTTTCATAGATTTACTGCCGATTACCAGATTGACATAGGACAATAAAGAATCATTTTCTTGCCTTGCCCTGCCTTCCCAGTAAGAACAGGACAGACACGCATAGGCCAGAAATACTGACTCCCACAGTAAGTGCAACCAGAGGACATTAAGGTAAAGCTCTTTGAAGCAACTAAGCAGAAACCTGCGGGAAGGCTTTCCCAGTGGCATGGTAAGAACAGCAAGGCTGGAGGGTGGCCCTACAGTGAGTGACTTGGAGCAGGGGGTCCCCTGCTCTCCTTGGCACCCTGTGAAGCGGAGTCCCCTCCTCACGGTCTGGGGGCAGGGCGAAGCACCCTGGCACCAGCAACTTGGCAGGGATGGAGGCATTGAGATAAATCTTGGGCCACGTGTGCAGGGCTGAGGGGGTGCAGCACGGCTTCGTTTTCAGCACAGATTGCTGTGAACTGTCTAAAACACCCAGGCACATGCTGACAGGCAGGCCTATGGAGCACAGCTGTGGCCAAAGCCACCCCTTCACACCTCATTGGGGAATCTTGATGGTGGTGCTAGAAAAAACAGATGCTTTGCTGAGGGGAGGTGATGATCATATTGATGAAAAAGGCATTTTTTACCCCTGATAGGACAGAGAGGTTGCACTGCTTCCCTGCCTCTCCAGGAGGGAAGCCACTGATGGCTCAGAGCTGCTCCCTGTGTTGACCAGCCTCCGTGGTCAGACCAGCAGCAGTCTGGTCTTATAATTTCAAACATCTGTGGATGCAGGTTGGCACAGCCTGCTCTGAGAAAATACCCCTTTTCCAAAAGGAGCCCTTTTCTATGAAAATCACTCACATGGGCAGTTTCCATTCTGGTCAAGGTTTTTGATGGTGCAGAGGAGTCTCTTCCCTGGGGGCTCATTATCAGCTCCCAAAGCCGTTCTAATGTAGCCAGATGTTGGTTATCCCCACTCAGGGTTGGAGCCACTGCAACAGTGTGGCACCCATGACTGGCCCTTTGCTTCCTTGTGTTGAGATGTCAGGCAGCCCATTCTTTCCCACACCATAGGCAAGACCCTGTTGTGGCTTGCAAAGAGGGCCAAGCTCAGACCTCTCTGCAGGAATAAGCAGAACACTTGGCAGGAGGGCCAAGTGCCTTGGACCCAGTTTTGCTCCAGTGCAGTGGAGGCTTGCTGCATCCCCTCCCTCAGGGATTTCTTTAGGATGGCAGCCAGGGTGGGGGGACAGCATCCGGAGCTTAGTTCTTGCTTTTGCAAAATTCACATTTTGCAAAATACTGTTCAACCCCAGTGTTAAATGGTGTTAAAAGTGAAAACCTACATAGCTACAGCAATGGCACAACCATGGCATTGGAACTCCCCTGGCTATGAAGGCTGAGCCCCAGAGAAGGCTGGCCTCAGTTGTGGACTGGGGGCTGCAGGGTGGCCCCTCTGTGGGTGCCTGGGGGCTGTGGCCTCCTTCGCTCCTGCCCTGCAGGAGAACTTCATGAGCCCGGAGTGCTTCTACCGAGGGGAAGGGGCAGCTGGCGCCTGTGCTTGTCCCTGGTCCAGGTGCTGAAGGGGAGAGGGGCTCAAGTGCTGCGGGGCTGCCTGGTAGTGCAGAGCTGCTGGCCTAGTCTTGTTGGGAATGCTGGGATGAACAGCCCTCATTGGCTCATCCATCACTACTTCAACGCTGTCCGAGGGACTGCTGGGCAGAGCGAGTGACCTGTGTCTCCTGTGAGCTTTCACGATGTAGGCAGGCTAACAGGGGAGAAACTGGAAACTAAAAATAGCGTGAGAAGTTAAGCTTTGCTGCGCGATCCCTTGCTTTCCCCAATGAGAGATCTGGCGCTGACCTGCCCAGCTCTGGAGCACGGGGCGAGCGGATTTCCCGCTTTTTTGTAATGTCTCTGCTATGCTGAATAGTGGCAATTTGTTAAGGTTAACAAATTGGGCTTCTTCATGAAGCTTGCTGGGAGAGGGGTCTCTGCAGAGAGGGTTCTCTCCTCTCCCTTCCCAGCTCCAAAGGGTGCCCCCGCCGGATCTGGGAGAGGCAGATACTAGGGGATTAGCGCACAGCACTGGAAGGGCTGCAGCCGGAGGGAAGGCTTGGCACCGCCGCCTGGATGAGAGCTCGCAACAATGGCGAGCTGCAGCCTGCCAAATCTCAACACAGCAGGCAAGGCTAGGCTCAGCTCTAGCTAAACGGGAGCCGTGTAGGACCCTCCATTTTGGAAGAGCGCTAGCAAGGTCTGGCACTTGGAATTCTTGGCATCCACAAGTGTCTTCGCTCTTTCTTATCCCCTCCTGTTCCCAGTAGATTTTGCATCCTTTACAATGGATAAATTATACATGCAGAGTTTACTCTCCTACCCGAGCTTTGAGAATACCCCAGTGCCAGCCAAGGGAGCTGGTGCATGGGGGAATAGCCAGGAATGTTTAAAATAGTCTGGCCATGTGATTTTTGGGATTGAAAAAGGAAAAAAAAAAGAAAAAAATCCTTTTCCCCAACACTTTAAATGCAAACTAACTTTTTTTTTTTTCACAGGAGAGAGTCATGAACTGGTGATCTGAGCGCCAGTCACGAGCCAGCAGCTCTGGTTTCCCTTCTGGATGCAGAAGCAGCTGAGTCTGGGCCCTGGGGCAAGACACTCAGAGCCAGAACCTGCACGGTGGGTGGCTGGATCCAACCTGGGCCAAGGTGGAGGCGGCTGCCGTAGGGAAAGCGGAAAGGTGGCAGAGCCTTCCTGTCCCTCCCTCTTTGGCTGGCGCTGAATGATTAAAACCAAGGGCGGGTGTACCTGCACTTGTACATACAGCTTGTTCTATGTCAGCTCTTTGTTGGGAGAAAAACCAGCTATGAAAAGGGAGACTTGGGTAATGCGGATTCCTGTTTGGGCAGGGAACCAGCTGGGAGAAGCGGGATGCTCAGCCTCAAATACTCCTCCCTGTTTAGCTGCCCCCCCCCTCCACACCCCACCCCCCCCCCCCCCCCCCCCCCCCCCCCCCCCCCCCCCCCCCCCCCCCCCCCACCCCCCCCCCCCCCCCCCCCCCCCCCCCCCCCCCCCAACCCCCCCCCCCCCCCCCCCCCCCCCCCCCCCCCCCCCCCCCCCCCCCCCCCCCCCCCCCCCCCCCCCCCCCCCCACCCCCCCTCCCCCCCCCCCCCCCCCCCCCCCCCCCCCCCCCCCCCCCCGTTTGTCTGCCTCCACATCCTCCTGCCTGTGGTGGCACCCACTGGATCCATCTTGCTGTGCCTGGTCCCGGGAATGCCCCTATTCCCCGCTGGGATGGTGAGAGGGACAGTGCTCCCCAATCCTTCAGTAGCTCCTCATGTCCAGGGGTGACTGCTGCTGGTCACCCCACTGCTGGGGGGCAGAGGGGCAGCAGTATTAATGAAGATTTTAATGATGGCTACCGGCTTGTACTACAAGCATCTGAATCTCATTTGAATTCAGGCAACTTTAAGCTCTTTTGGCAGTATAAAAGGGCCTGAAAGTGGATTCCAGTCACATGTGCACTTGCTTTTAGACTCCAGTACAGTGCCAGCGTGATGTAAAGGGGCCTCCGCGAGCCGGAGAATCAGGCCCTGCATATTTTACACTCTTTTATAGCTTACTGTGACTCTGCTTATCTCTAACAGTTAAAAAACGAGTGCCAATGGTCTACACGCTGGATACGTATCATGCAAAACCAAATATAGCACGGCTCAAGAACACTCTTTGCATAATGTACATATGTATTTCATTTATTTTTGTAAAAATTCTGCTTAAGCATATGGAAGGGAAGGAGTGATAACACTGCCTAGAGGCAGATATAATGTGGTCAGGCAATGTGCAAGCTTCCTCACACAGCTCGAGGAATGTGCCTGAGTTTGAAGTTGTTACATGAGTCCTGGACAATTCCTTAGCGGCGAGAAGCAAGTAGGTCATACAGATGACTTTGTGACAGGGGTCTTCATTCACATCAGATGGCAGAGATCCTCCAAATGCATTTCACCTGGGGCTTATGTTTTCTAACCCAGAACTATGGATGTGCAAGACTCTGGATGAAAATAACCATGTAGATCCATATTTAGGAGCCTGCATGCATGAATTTTCTTCAAACTTTTGGCTTGCCATATCGACGCTGTCCTACCAGTAATTCTACAAACCCTCTGGCTTATATTGCATAGCACAACCACTACACCAATTTCAAAAAAAAAAAAAAAAAAAAGGTAAGCCACTAACTGAAAAAAAAAAAAAAATTAACCACATTTAATAAAATTTAAAGTTCCTTGTCCTTCCCTGGCAGGGACAGCCAGACAAGACTGACCCCAGTGCCTGCCCCTGAGAGATGCTGGGCTCCTGCCAGTGCTTCAAACAAGAGCTCTGCTTTGTTCAACTTGAAGTGTGCCTCTGTTCATGCTGCTTTTTCCTACTTCCCTTGTATGAAGACAAAATTGTCTTTTTAAAAATCAGAGTGGCTTCTGCTACAGATTGGGGTAAACCACGTCTGGGTTTGACTTTGTCATTTGTCACCTCTTAGCCACTGGGAGTCACCGGGATCTGTTTGACACTGCACCCCACAGATCATATCCTGGATGCTTGACCAGAGCCAACCCCAAGCCTTCTGGGGCCAAACCTTGTGGCCTTGCTATGCTGAGGGGATCTTCCAGTCCTGCCATGGCTTCCAGCAAGCAGGAAAGCTGGGACCACTGAACTGGCCAGCCTCTCTCTTCCCGTTACTGATTTGTCCTGGATTTATCTCTGATTTTTACAGGTGCAAATAACAGGCAAACTAAATACTTTAGCACTAGCTGATGTTTGCAGATCCAGCAGCGTGTGAGGTGTTTTGAAGCTGGCATGCAGAAGACAGTTGCCTGTACCAGGGTACACACAATTTAAGGGTTGATCTTTCAAGCTGGTCTTGAGTTCATGTTTATGTTCATTTTGTTCAGGAAAACAGCAAAGCATGTATTTATCTGTAAGTGGATAATTTAGTGTAATTCTGGATAATTTAGTGTAGCTCATCTAAAAAGGGTGCTTCCCTAAGCAGGAACTATAAGAACACACTTAAGCTAAGCTGAAGTCAGTGGGCTTTACTTCTGAGTAACGTGAGCTGGTGCCTGAAGCACCAAGATCAGGGTCTAAAGGGCTTGATGGAGAAGGTCTAAAGGGCTTGATGAAGACATAAGAGATTACAGTGACATCAGCATGTGGTTACTCAAGGACACAGGTGAAGGTTTAACGCATGGGCATGCATTTTACCTATGGATTTGTGTAGATTTTAGCTAGGAGGCTTTGTTTTAGAAATTGGGGTGTCCTTGGGCACAGCATTATCTTGCTGGCTCACAAATACTTTCTGCTGAGAGGCTGTTCTACAGAAGAAATTAGACCGGTCTGAATGAGATGAGGTTGGAGCAGAGATGTTTTAAGAGGACAAAGAGCTATCAGAGTACGAACATATGTAACAGAGGCGGCAACATCCAAGAACAAGATACCTTTTTCTGTGTCGTGTTCTCCCTTTGTATCCTGAGCCAAAGCTTAATCTAATTTTTGTTACTGGTATAAAGTGGTTTGCTTAATATAGTCTTATACAACTGTAACCGAGAATAAAATTAGATCTTGGTGTGCTAATTGGGGCCCTGACCCAGAGGAGCAGTGAAGCATATACACTTAGTGTGAGATAGGAGAGCCTCTCCACCTGAGTCAGTAAGGGTATGCCTAAGCTTTAGGTTAAGCATTGTTTCAAGTAGTTGGAGCACACAGTTCACAAGAGCTGGTTTCCAACCTCATCCCATTTTTGCTTGGATATCTCAAACCTCCAAACATTTTCATCGTAAAATAGTGAGTATTTCACAGGGAACTATTATAATTTTCCTACCTTCCTTGAAGGAAAATTGCCCTCCAAATTAAGGGGTGAATTTTATTTTAGGGGAACTGCAAGACTGGAGACAAAGGCATCTCTCCTTTACTGACCTTCATTTTGGTGTTCTTGGTTGTTCCTTCAATGGAGGAATTAGAGGGAGGTGTTTGTAGGAAAGTCCGTAGTTCACTGGCTTACAATTGTAAAAGACAGGAGGACTGGGTCTTAATTTAAAATATTAATTGGAGGGAAGCAATAAAACATAAAAGCATGTAAAGATTTACTTGCCTGAAAACCTCTGTCTTCTATTTTTAGAATTCCCTGCAAATGCTTTTCATGCAAATGTACACGCACGTATACATACGTATGTATATCTCTGTTATGTAAATCAACTCTGATTTCTTATTCACTGTGTTAAGGAGCTTCAAAAAGGCTTTGGCATTTCTTTTTCTGTGATGAGATTTTTATTTTTAAAGAAATAGTTAACCCTGCATATCATAAAGGTATTTTTAAAGCGGCCTGACTCCGATAGCTGTATTCAAGCTAAATACGATCTGGTTGTGCCAGTCCCCTGAATACTGACAAACTTTTAATAGCTTGCTTAAAGCTGATGCTGAAGTATCTGTCTGAACTGAGGCCTTATCCACTGATCAAGGGTGTTTGCTTAGCATCTGGAGAGCCAGGCACTTGAGGAGGTAGAACAGAGGAAGTACAAGGCGTTGGCTCAACCTCCCTGACCCACCAAAAAGGACAGATCTGACCCATAGATCCATAGGAAGCCTTCACCTGCAGTGCAGAGTCACACTGAGTCTTGTGTCCTTGGTATGTTTGGTCCTCCAGCACAGCTCCAGTGATGGCACTGGGCAGGCAGCTCAGGGTGTGCATCTCCTGGAATAATAATTCTATTCTGTAAGTCTTCATGTAAGTCTCCATCCTGCTGGCAGTGTGACAGGAGATGACTACCATGGACCCCTTCAGTACAACACTACCTCTTATAAAGTCATCACAATCCGGAGGGACGCCAAGAATTCCTGAGGCTGGATTGCACTGCAGTGTGCCCAATAAGCAAAGATGTACATTACATGTATGCCTAAAATGGAAACACGAGCTGGTGCTTGTTTCAAAGGCAGCAGCCAAAAAATTCTCTCTGGAGCCCAAATGCTGGTCTCAGCAGACAGCCCACCATACTGACTGAGAGCAAAGGTGAGCGGCAGACCCCAGCCCTCAGGTGCTAGAGCATCTGCAGAGCAGCAGCTACATCCAGCTGTACACTGCAGGATATCTGCAAATAAAGTGGTTGGATCCCACTATATCTATAAGAGGACTAAAACCTGCAGCAATCAGAAAACGTCTTGGCAAGTAATTTTTTTTTATTTTAAGTAGAAAGATGTTTCTTAGTAGCAGCTTCTGCCTGTGTCCATTGTCAACTGCTTTGTGTGACTTCCCTTTTCCCTCTAAGCTGTCTGTACTGAACACCAAAGGAAATGATGTGGGATTATTTTACACCTAAGTTGTATAACCCATAAAAAAGGGAGCACCCTGCTGTGGCAAGCAATGGCTCCCATACAGTGGCAATGCATAGAAAACAGACACTAACTTTGAAAAATAAAACACTCCAGGGAGTCACTGCTCTCCCTGAGGAAATAACATTTATGGTGCACCAGCTCCATTTGTTTCAGGAACATTTCTAACCTGTTGTCTGGATTTTAATGCAGTTCAGGCTGTCACATCACACCAAGCTATGAGCTACCTTTAGTGAGTAAGAGCAATGGGCTCAAAGGATTTAGTTTTGATGTTTGTAAATATTGTTTATTGATGAAGATTAATGAAGAAACAGGCAGTGCAGAGCAATAAGGTAGTGGAGGAGTGGAGGCAGGGCAGGATGTCCCTTCCCGACAGACTGCCTTCCCACAATACAAGGGACAGGAGGACCAATTGCCCCTCACTCTTGATTTCCACTGGGGTCTCAGCACTGAGCTCCAGCCAGAGAGGTGAAACTGAGCAATTTCCATGTTGTTGGCATTCCCTGAATGTTCATCCCTCTTGCTCAAAAAGTAAAAGAAAAAAATAAAGGAAAGAAGAAGAAAGCAAGTCTCACATTTTCTGTGGCATCTCAAGCTGGGGGGAAAGGCCGAGATAAATGGATACTTTCAAGGTCATTAGCTTGTGGAGCTCACAGTTTGTATCGCCCTGCCAGAGCCCAGCTTGGAGAGGTTATAAATGTGTTTCGTCTGGAGCAGGGAGCTCATTGTTGGAGTTTGGATCCTCTGCTTGGCTGACAGTGAAAAATCCAAATTCTGGTGGAGCAAGGCCCCCCTTCCTGCCCGGGAGGTCTTTTGTCTATTCATCTGTAGCAGAAAACACAGGGAATTAGATGTGAGTTTGAAGATGCCTCACTGCTATGGTTGCCACCACCAAAAATGCCGCTGGGCAGCTGACCTTCCTGGCGCCCCACCAAAAGAGACACAAGGTCAAGTGCTGTTTGCTCTCCAAGAAAATTACATCAAAATTATGTCCTGTCCTCTCCAGCCTCAACCAGCCAGCAGCCCCATGGTTTGTGGAGAAGAGACAGGGAAAGGGACAGAGTCAGAAACTGAGGGTGTAGGGCAAGGCATCATCTGCTGATTGCAAATTTCGTGGATACCCTGAGCTGAGGTATTGCTGTGCTTTTTGCAGCTGCAGCAAGTGCAGCACCTCAGCAGCTGAGCCCACCTGCCAACACGCAGGTGTCTTCTCCCTGCCTCTGTTCCCAGGCCTGCCAAAGTCACTGCTTTTGTTTGTCCAAGTAAATAACCGCTGCACCTGGCTCCTTTCTGTACTGCTCGGGGCCCCTGGGGGCTTTGGAGGTGCAGAAGCACAGCCACAATGGTGGTGAAACCCAGGCTCTGAGGGGGAACTGGTGTCACCCTGCCTGGCCATCTACCTCTCTCCTGACTTTTCCTATTGTTTTGCCACCCAGTAGTGACACTGTGTGCAGGAAGGGTGTGTGCAAGAGCAGACATCCTTTAGTCTTGTTGCCTTGCCTTGAAGGCATGATGCTGTGTGAGACCAGGGCTCTTCCTTCAAAGTCAGATCTTCTTCATTTACCCAGGCATGGGCTGGGTTTACTTAATGGATCGAGTTTCTCCCAGCATCTCAGGCCACATGGGTTTCCAGGGGACTCAGAAGTGGTGCAGATAAATTGTCATTTGGGGTCAATGCCACAGACTGAAATGGTTAGAAAATTCCAGCTATTTGGTGTGCAGTCAGGCCAGATGTTTTATAGCCTCTGGTGGAATATCACTAGAAGTATTTCACAGCAGTAAAGGTCAAAGATGGACTCTAAAATAAGTGGAGCCAGCATTTTTGATGGGTCTCAAATGAGAGGAATATTTATTGGCAGATAATATCTACAGAACAAAAGCTTCTTGCTTAGGAACAAGGGAAGAGTTTTAGGAATGGCCTGGACCTCTGGGAACCATCGGGTCTCCCAGACCTCAGGCTGGCACAGAGGATACACAAGGATTTTGCTCTCTTCTTTCAGGGCACGAAAGACCACCTGATACATGGAACCAAGCCCTTCTGCCTCTTCTTGACTGTGCAGTGCTGAAGGGGCTCCCTTGATGAATAACCGCAGGGATTTCTGTTCATCATTTCTGGGTCTTGACACTGAAGCACAGGGAACCTGGGAGCTGCAGCCTCTGGGATCTCCATTGCTTCTCCTTCCCTTACCTCAGTAAGCTAATAGATCTGGCTTGCCTGCTCCCTACACTGGCTGGAGAGCTGTGGGGAATGTGTTTCCAAGCCCTTTCTCCTCACTGCCTGCAGAAGTAAAGTCCCAAGAGCCTCTAAAAAGCTGCCTCAGCACAGAGCAACAAACATCTTTTCCCACTTAGGTGCAGCAGGATCTGCAGGACAGCTGGACGGAGCTGCAATTTAAGTGCCAGGTACAAATCCATTTTGCTACTGAATTTATGCCCAAGATAATATTCTGTGGAAGTTTGAGTTTATATAAAGATCCATCCCCAAGCATATATAAACTAGAGGCTGCAATAATACAGCCTCTTTGAATTTGAAAGTAGACAGGGCATGAATTAGCAGTGCTCTTCCAAATATATTTCTGAAATGGCACACAGAAATACTGAGAGCAGATGTTAGATTGCTTTTAGAGGACAAAAGTGGGTCAGACCTTATAGCAGAGTTTCTAACCACTGTGTAGTCTCTGTTGTCCTATATTTCTCAGGATGAGAGTGGGGAACACTAACACCCCTGCTCCACGTGTCCCAAACCCCTGGAACCGAGGCAGCACCGGTGTATTTGAGAGGAAGGTCTGCCTTTCCGTCTGTCATCTTCAGAAAAATAAGCTGTCTCCACATCTGAATCAGGCAAAAGTAGAACGGTCAGCCCAGATATTGCTGTCCTAAGAATGAGAGTTTGGGGAGCAAACAGATCCCAGGAAGTATGGGACGAAGCCCAGGCATCTGCGAGTGCTCTGGTTGTAGTGTTACCCTGTGGCCAGGGGCTGGAAGGTGAGGAGGAAGACCCATGAGAGCTGTTCAACACTAGGGGTGGAGCACGGACCTGGCAGCTGCGGCAGGAGCCGTGCTGGGGCTGGAAACCAGGGGCCAAGTGGCAGGTTGAACCTGCAGCCTGGGCAGGGCTGACCTTGGCTGAGGTGGAATGGATGGATAGCCACGAGGCACCGGCAGGACCTCCCTGACAGACAGACTAGCCTGAAACGTGAGGCCTCCGGATGGGAGCCAGATCATTTGCCATCACCTTGTCAGTGTCCTGGGATGACCTGGACACTGAACCACTTCAGGCTGACTCAATGGCTGGAGAGCCTGTAGTTCCTGTGACAAATAGCTTACCATCACCTTCACCTGTTCGGTTTTGCTAGCAGAAAGCTAAATTCTGTGGGTTTGTTGTTTTTTTTTTTTTTTTTAAAAGGTTTGCTCTTTTTTCAAGTAGTAATTTCCTCTTATAGAGGGTCTTCCTGAAGAATTGCCTTCAAGTCATCTGATGCTTGTTGGAAAGTGAGACTTCCCTGGGTAGCAGTGGTTAAAAGACACTGTCATATTCTCTGCGTACTGCCAAGGTCTGTACTGCTCAGTGCTGGCTGCAGGCAGTAGCAAGTCAGCCTGTGGCTGTAGTAGCAGGAGAGTTATAGGAGAGGGAAAAAGGAAGCATAGGCAGTGTGTCTGTGATTTGTGCTAGCAGGTCCCCGGGACAGCAGAAAGCAGGCAGTGACACTTTAACTCTGCTGAAGACACCAGCTAAAGTCCCCCTGTCTGCCCACACAGCCCAGGCTTTGGCTCCAGCGACCCCATCATAAAAAGCAGCAAGGACAGGAGGGCTGTGCTTCAAAAGTATGGCAGAAATCCTAGACAAGGTCTAAGAGAGAGGCTACCCATCTCCCTGAGTGCCTGCCGTGCCTGGACAGGGCTGCGGGAATGGCCAGACCTGGCGGGGGTCACAGCCCGATGGCTCGCGGCAGTGTTGTGTGCTAACAAGGACAATCCTCGGGGACCAGCATTTCCAAAGCAACGAGGAAGACAATAGCAGGAACGCTCCCTGGCCTCGACCAAGTAGACTGGAAGTCAAAACAGGCTATCACACACAAAATCATGTCAGGAGATTTGTTAGTGCCAGTGGAAGCCTTACTGAGTTTCATCCTTTAAATATATGGACCGAAAATATCCTAGCAAGATAGCAGTCAGAAAAATGCCAAAAACTGGCCAAAAGCTTACCAAGGCAGTCAGCAATGCAAAATAATTTAGCCATTCAAAACCATTCCTTTTTCACATCAGCACTTGATTAATAGGCACTTAAGGTTTGTTTGTTTGTTTGTTCTTCTGGGATTAGCTGTTTCACTTTGAAAGAACACAAGCCCCTCAAAAGATAAATGGAGGTGACATGCAGCAAATGTTCACCCAGCCTCTGCTTTTTTTGAAAGGCTTATATGACTTCTGACTCTCCTTCTGGGTTTCAACCTGCCCAAGATGTGTAACAAGAACTTTGTGGGTTCACAAGGTGGCAACAGCCTCACAGCTATTCTGGACCACAGTGAGACCATTGGCATAGCTGGGCTTTGGTGACTGATAATGAAGGAGGCAGGAGGGTCTGGGTTTTCCCCTTATTCTAAAACACCATCCCAGGGAGGTGACACCAGGTTCTGAGGGCTCTGGTGGAACAAAGGTTGGATGTGCTGCCCATCTCTGTGAGAGGAACAGAAATTAAACTTCATGAACTTGAACAAAAGACTAATCTCTGTGAGGGGAGAGGGGAGGGAAAGAGAGAGGAACTGCAGACAATTAGTACTCTACAGGCTCTCACAGAGTCATTAGTGAGGGATAATATCCAATTAAGGAGGAGGATGGGAAATCTGGGGAATGCCTGTATATATTCCAGTAAATTGCTCATGGCTCCTCCCTATTCTCCTCCCCAACTTTGGTGATTGTCTAAACAGGAAAGAAATGTTCAAGTGAAATATAGTTCATGGAAATATTTGGAGCCCATAGGTAGGTGGCTTGCTGCCCAGATGTCCTGGGAGCATGTCCCTGTTCACATGTCTCATCAGAGATGCACACATTGAAGGGTACATGAGAGGGAGCCTAAAAGGTTCTGGCAATGATTTAACTCAATTAAAGTCTGTGGGAGGGTTCAGATTCACATCATGAAGCAAACACAGGATGAGTAACTGATATAAAACTGAAAGGCACTTTACTTGTGTCTTTTGTCTTTAGGATGGCAGGAGGGGGATAATATTCCTGCACTGACAGGGTAAGGCTGGAGCTGGGCAGACTCTTGTAAAGCATTATGGATTTTTTTGTTGTCAAAAAGGTCATCAACAGCTTGGAAATGCACATTTCCTTCCAGCAGGAAGTATTTTTTTTTTTAAAACAACTTTCTACCCATCTCAGCATTTCTTTAAAAGGAACTGTTAGTCCTGTTGATGTGACCTAAATCAGCAATGTCCTGCATAAGAAAGAGAAATAACGCACAGTCCCCAGTGCCTCAGAAACACTTGTCTGGATTGACAGAGTGAGAGTCTGTTTCCAGAGAGTCTCCTATAAAAATAGCTGGTAGTAGTTTTCAGAAGTTTGAATTGTCTGGGTTTGGGTTTCTTTGGGGTTCGGGGGGGGGGGGCAAGGGAATATGGGATTTTTGAACAATTTTATTTTTAAGGCAAAACCCCCAAAACATTGATTGTGTCAGCAGTGTTGTTTTAAATTTAGCACCTCCCTTAAAGTGATTCCCAAAGTAGTTTTAGGAGCAAAGCTTAATTTGATTAAGCCTTTGCATATGCTGAATAGGATGAGAGCTGGAAGAATTCCTCAGACTCTTCCAGACCTTTAGAGTTTTTTTGAAAACGTGTAAGTTGCTTCTCTCCCCAGCATTACTGTAAGGAACAGAGACCTTTACATGTCTGCATTTACAGATGGGTTCTGAACGGCGTAAGCACAGCGTTCTCAATGCTCTGAAGAATGGGACTTCACTTGCTCTTGCCACCACTCCTTTTCTCCATAAGTATATATATACATATATATATGTATATATACACTTAATTCCTCTCAGCCTCAGTGTGTACAACCAGTGGCTATTGCATCAGTGAATGTTACAGATCCCGTTTTTCCCAGGGCAGGGAAGGACCCTTAGCGTGCGCAAAGGCACAATGTAAGGAAGATTAATATTAGCTTCTGCTTTGCCATTCCAAGCCCCTGCTAACTGTAAATAATATTTTAGCAAAGATCTTGATGCATCATGATCTATTGTGTTGCAGCGATGATGCTGCTTGTTATGTCTTTAGCAGTGATTTATCATCCTCTGCAATGACACAAATCACGGATGGCTCATGACACTCCAGGATGTATGATCTCTTAGTGGTGGCAGTGATGAATTCTGCACTTAGATCATAACATTTTGAAACCTAGGATGTGGAGCTGATCCTTTGCTTTTTACTTCATAAAGGTACCTAGCAATAAAACCCTCTCTTTGTTACCAGTACGTCAAGTATCTCGTCTCCCCTTTTCACGACATCTTGATATGGTTAATTTTGGCTAAGCCTCTAAGGGTTATCGAGGCAACTCCGGATTACTCATTCCTTTTGCTTTTCCCCTACTACCTCCTAACCTTTAATGTCCTCCTCCTGCATTCTGGTCCCAGGGACATATTTTGAAATTCTACTGCATGTATAATGAGTATAAAATGTTCCTCTAGGAGCTGGAGCAAGCTCAGATGTTTGGGTACAGTAGGCCCATTCCGACACAACAAGCCTACGCTCAAGCTGTGATCCCAACAGAGAAGAAAGCGTTTCAGGTCTGAGCTGCTCTCATCCAGTGAGCTACTGCCATATCAGCTCCACTCCGAGGAAGTGGAAGTACTTGCGTTTATTTATTTTTATCCTGTGGCATCAAAACGCCCCTGGTAAGAGAGGACAGAATGGGGAGGGGGTGATGAAGGTTCTCAGTCTTCACTGCTGGGTCCCTGCTGCTGAGACAAAGTACATTTCTTTTAGGCAACATATAGATTATTGTGAAAATACAGGTTGACAAAATAGACATGATAGTCAAAGGCACCAAGAAGAAAAGAGAGAAGACTGGAAAAAAAAAAAAGAAAATTACAGATGACACAAGGCCAAATGCTGCCCTTGGTGATGAGCACCTTGAGCACCCGATGAGCTGCTCTGGCTGTAGTCGAGGAGCCCTGCAGGCTTCACCTTGGACACTGCTGTAAACCTGGGGCCAAGGGCTCACTCCAGCAGCCAGAGCTCCCCCTCGCATTCACACTGAAGTGAAGGGGCCCCTCCTGTCCTCGGCTTCTGGTGCTCTGCCTCATCCCAGAAGCGACAGAGAAATCAGCCGCCCCTTCCTCCCTGCCCCCATTCCAGGGAGAACTTGGACAGGCAGCTGGTCAAACAAAAAGCCAGGACTATAAGGCAGCGATGGTATCCTGCAGCCGGAGAGGTGCTGGAGCTCTAAGCCCGCCGTTCTTTGTGGGGGTGACGGCTGCACAGTGGGGCCGTGTGCGTTCCCGGCAGTCTGGTACCCAGGGAGGAACGGGAGCAGGTGAAGGCATCTGCTTTGAGGGCTACAGGAAACTCAGGCAGGGCGCCTGAGGCGCCCCGTCCCCCTCGGCTTCATTCTCAAAGCCTGGAGGCTCCAAGATGGCTCGTCACCACTGGATGGAGCAAAAGAGGTGGGCGAAGACAGCCGAGGAAGCCTCCCGGGATGCTGGCTGGCTGGCTGCCTGTCCTGGCCCCGGCCCCGGCGCGGCTTCCAGGGAAGCTGTTAATAACTCAGAGCCTGCTTTCCCCTCTGCTCGCAGGGACGGGGCCCCTCGGGGTGCTCCCCGCCGCTCGCTGCCCAGCCTGCTGGCTCGCCAGCCCCCCTCTGCCACAGCTGCTGCCGCCGGCCGCCAGCTCTCCAGGTGCTCCACCGGCTGGAGACACCCCAATGGCCAAGAAGTCCTCGGCGGAGGGACCTGCGCCGGCACCCGGCACACTTGCTGTGCCGAAGCAGCAGACTGTCTCACGGAGGGCTGGGGATCGGCTCCAGGATCTGTACGACCCTCCTTGCAGCTTCTTCCCGGCTGCAAGAGTCGGACAGGGTGTTCCCTGACCCCCGGGCCACTGTTCAGCACAACAGCAGGGCTCTCGACATGAGCCTCACGTCGTGGTTGAGGCAGCTGGAGGAACACACAGCATCTTGTCGTGAAGGCCACTCTTTTCACTGTGCAGCCTCAGCACCCTCAGGAAGAAAATTTCCTACCATTTCAGTGTAGTGCTGGAGCCTGGGGAGGTGAACCCCAGTCCCCAAATTGGGAAGGGGAGATCTTGCAGGCAGCGGCAAAGGTGAGGGAGCACGAGATAGGTGCACCACCCCAAACTGACATCTGCTCAGGTCTGCCCAGAGAATTTTGGTGCTTGCCTCTACTCCATCTCTGCCAGACAATACCAACCTGATTTCTTCAAAGCTGTAACATGGTCAGACTCAGCAGCAATTTGTTGATACACCATATTGGTATCAAATCTCAGAGAACTGATATTTTTTCCTGTTTCTTCCATCAAAGAAGTCCTAAGCTAGTCGATTAATGTAAGAACTCATAACTCATTTCACAGGAGAATAGGGCCCTATTTAAGGGAGGAGTGTTTTTTGGTTTTCCTTTTTTCTTCTTTTTTTTTTGTAAAACTTAGGAAAACAAGAACTGTAATTATCAGCCTTAGACAGCCAAGCATTATGGAAAATTTTACCTCGAATGTTGAATGTTCAGCCAAGTTAGAATATAACAAAGGATGAATTTACAATAGAAAATCTTGGGCAATGCTGTTTATAGTCTTCTGTACTCATTAGTGCCTGTGTTTTCAGTAATGCTGTAATTAATTCTCCAATATGATATTATGATATGATACTGTTTCAGTAAGCAATAGCTGTCCCCTAGGAAGAAAGTTACATTGAGCAAGAAGCAACTGTATTGTAATATATACTTTTTAGGCCATATACTCTGGAGTGATCAGGTATAAAAACATATAGCATCCTTTCAAACCGAAACCTTCCTTATTACTAATCTTAAATATCCGAGTCCAGGAAGGGAAACATCTCCCAGTGGCTTGCAAAGGTGAGAGAAACCATTTGAGATACAACTTGTCATGGTATCACATTTCTTCAGCTCCCAGTGTACAAACATGGTTGTCAGTAAAATTTTTAACAGCTGGGATTTTACACATACAATAGATTAATCACATATAGCGGTCTGTAAATATAAACATGAAACTTAGATGGATGCACCAAGAACAACCTCATATCCTTTAGCATGTAACACTTTACAGTATATTTCTCACTATTGTATATTCTTTCTTTACAATAAACATATTTCCATACCCCATATTTCACCAAGTCTTTTTAACTTAATCTGTTGAAAGTTTTGTAAGAAGGATTGCATCTAATGGGGTTATTGAATGTGTTTATTGAAAGTATGAATAATTGTATTTGATAAAGCATTAAAATTGCTTAGTCTAAACCAGACAAGACAGGAATTAAAATAGAAAATCTAAAAATGATATGATTCAGGTAAAGGAAATGAAATGTCTTCCTAAGCCAAAAAAATTGCAATAAAATATCTACAATAAAAAATATTAATTAAAACTAAGGGATGTAAAAGCTGGGAAGACAGAATGGGAGAGAAGTGAGCCAGTATTGCAGCAACCAGAGTAGTTTTGTTAATGTGGAGGACTCTAATATCCAGTGTTCTCCCGTGCCCAGAAGAGATGTGAAGCTGCACCACAGCCCTGTTCAGACAACACTGTGACGCGGGAAATGTGAAACCCTACAGGTTTCATTGAAGCTGAGTCTCCTTGTCCTCAGTGACTAGACTATCCACTGTGCTATTGAATGAAAGTGGATCCCTTGCCCTTGATTTTATAGGAAGCCTTCCCCTTTTTAACTTATGCCTGAATCTTTTGACTATACTAAAACAGCTAGCAATGAAAATTATGGGACTGGTTTGTCTACCATGTTCTGATGTACTTCTTTCAGCTGAAAGTCTCTGGCAAAAATGACTTGAATTTGTAAATATGTTTGAGCTGCCCTGAAACATAATTTATGGAAACACCTGCTATTTTCCAAAATATGATATGATGATGATAAGAGTAATGATAACATCTGTTATTGTTCAGGTAACTATGAGCATTTTCTTATTTCTTCTTGTACATAACTTTTTTACTGCTTCCTATTTCTTTACATACCTGCATCATATTTTTTTACATATATTTTCCTATCTATTTTGCTTCCTCCTCTCCACTGCAATACTTGATGGTGCCCTCATGGCTTTATGTATCCTCAGGTGCACAGCCACACGACCCATAACTTCTTTTTATATTGCCTGGGCCAAATCCTCCACAGTGTTACTCCAGTTTTTCTCAGGTGTGATGCCAATGAAATCAACTTGCATCAACAGAACTTGTGCAACCATGGAAAAGGCAGAGCCCTTATCAGTATAATGCCCTGATATATTTTTTCTTTCATAATGTCTTTCTCATCACATATCTTTATTTACAGTTTCATTTTTTATTTCTCTGCACCTCATTTTACAAACCTGACTTCTTTACATTCAATAGCCATCACTGTGGTCTATCTGATTGAGACAGCTGTGCCGAGACAAGGGATTTTGAAATATTACTGTAAAAAACTGGAAGCTTTTTGCCACACTTGTATTCATTTTAGTGGTTATCACTGTAACAGTTAACAAAAGACACAAAGACATCCATACCCAAAACAGCATATGAAGATTTAATTTTTTTTTAAATGGCACATACATTTAAATAGCTCCTACTTTTCCCATTTGGCAAGGCCATTGTTGTGGCTAATGTATGTATTTCTGAAAACAATGATACATTTCCAGTAGTATCTTCCACAATTTTTTTTCAATGAGCAATAAAGGAGGTTGAGGTGGGATGTGTTTTATCCCACCACATTATATCATTCCTCTTTTTCCTCTTTGTTGGATGGCAATCAGGAACCCTCATGCCAAGCTTGGGAAGCAACAGCATCTGGCTCCTTGGCAGATTCTGCAGGCGGTCTTGTTGCCAGCCTTTAAGCTGTGTCTGGGTCTGCTGCATGGTTTGGCTGCAGATGGGCTCTCTGGGTTGCCTTGTGCTTATGGGTGCCAGTTTTGGCTTACCTTTGATTCTAAGGACTTTACTCATTTTTATTCATTTGTGAATAAGGACCCATCCAAATGCTTCATGAAACCAATATCAGAGTGTACTGATATTTAAAATGAAAAGGGAAGGAGGCTGTCTCCCTTCCCCCTCCCCAGGATGAAACATTATAATAGCATCTGCAAATGGATCTGGATCTATCAGTATTTCCATTATAAATCAGAGGCTTAGAGCTTAGCCATGAATATTCCTCCCAGAATGAAATGCAATGCGGCCACTTGTATCAAAACAACACCGAAGGTTTTTTCAGACTACCTAGGCATTCCCACACTCACTTTCCCTTCCTGCCAGGGGATCGTTTTGAAGATGCAACAGTCTAACATCAAGCATACATTCAAAAACCTCAGTATGGCAAAAAAAATGCTTCTTGCTGATGTTTCTGGGTGCTGAGGTTCAATACAGTTTCAGAGCCACTTACAGGAACAGTGCCTAGGCCTGGAAGAAAAACTTTGAAATCAGAGACTTGGTGGACATCGAGGGATCTGTGGCTGTGAACAAAACCTTGCTGCCTGTCTGAACTGCAGACCCCCAAAGGCTGGGAGAGGTGCAGTGGGGAAGCACTGTACCCATCTCCTGCTTCAGCACCTGCTATCAGCTCCTGCCGTGCTCGAGGTGTTGATAGTGAGACCCAGTCTGGCCACCCTTTGGCCTGGATTTGGGAACCTAAACGCCCCTCTGGCAGGAGCCACCTCTCCTGGAGAGTATGGAGGGATTAGCAGGGTGTGGGAAGGCTGTGCTCCCTAATCGGAGGTGTCAGGCTGTTGTCAGGGGGGAGCCAAGTGCCTCTGCCCAGCCAGCGAGTGTGGATACTGCTCAGCACAGATGGCCAGGGGGGTCTGCCCAATTACCAAATTAAGCCTTCAAAACACGATGTGACTCCTAGCATTTTGGAAGGAACCTTCCTGGACACCAGACTTCAGTGCTTGTGCCTCCACATGCACAGCCGGACCAGGGACGGCTGCTTTCAGTCATCTTGGGATGGGTGCCTTTAAGGCACCTTGATTCTTTTGGGGAGCAACATTTCTGCTGAGTCAGGGGATATGCAAAGACCAGACATCCCAGAGAAGTGGGTGGGATGGGGTTGGAAGGAGCAGGGGAGCGTGAGGTGTTTGCTGGCACCCTGTCAGGATGTACATACGGCAATACAGGTGACGGTGCTTGGGGAACAGGGCATTTCCCCTGTCTACAACCGGGCCCTTTCAGTAATGCCAGATATTGGGCAATGCTGGGTCACAGCTGTCTGTGCTGATTCCCAACATGACCCTGCTTCCCTGCTGAGTGCTTCTAAGTGAGCTCTGAGCAGTCAGCCAGGCACTGGGGACAATGCACAGCAAAACCTCTCCTAATTACAGCAGGATCCACAGGCAGAAGTTCCAGTACCGATAATGACAGAAGAAAATTAGAGTAAAAAAACCAAGCAACACTTTTTCAAAAGGCTGTTTCTACTTTTCTCTTTGCTATATGCAATGTAAAATGCCAGTGCACAAAATTTTATGCCTATGAATATATGCTGAAGGACTCATGTCAGTGACACATAATGTTGCATGAAATCCAGCTAAACATAACGCAACATTCAAAGCAGCAGCATTTCTGGTGTCCCTTGCTTCCGTTTTTAAACCTGTCTTTTCTGTACTTAGGAAAAAAGATTCTTTCCTTTCCACACTGCCCTGTAGTCTATAGGCAGTCTCTGCATATGATTTATAGCAATCTTTCTTGTGAAGTCTCTTCAAGATTCATCTTCTCACAATCCTTTGTCACAATCTTTCTTACAATCTTATGTTCTTGCAGTCTTTCTTAAATGCATCAAGGCAGAATGTAAAAAAGTTAAATCACAACAAAATTGTTACAGATTCTCTTTTGCAGGTTATTTGAGGAAGGGAAGCAATTCACCTTTAAAATGAGTGATGCTCTTAGTCTGGTGGAAGGCTTAAGCATCCGTGCAGTTCCAAATAAGGGAGGAAGCTACCTGCATTTGATGAAATTACTTGCCTTTTAAATTAAAGCGCTTAATACATTTCAAATGTCAGGTCTCATTTTTACATGTAGGTCAGAACCTTGTCTAAAGTTAATTTCTTTTTTTGGCTGCTAAGAGCATACATTACAGATCAAAATAATAACCAAGTAATCGGTTAGTCTCCTTAATGTGAACCTCTCCTCTCTCCTGCATGACTAGTAACAGAATTCGTAAGGAAAGCACACACTAGCATTAAGAATAAAAGCTGATATTATCTCAAAAAAAGACTCCAACATGACCGAAGATTGAGAATCCAAATAACAGAGCAGGTTAAGTGCTGAAAAACAGGCCTGGTGAATATTTGTTTAAATGCCATTTGAATTCTCACTCCATGCTGCGTCTTCTGGATATTTCTTTAGGGAAGGTAGGATTGACTATTGTTGGAGTGGTTAGTTGCCCTTTGTAATGTCCTTCTTCACATGAAAAACATGAATGTTTATGAGTTTGTGGTATTTCCTTGTTTACTGTTCTCTTTGACAAGTTTCACCTACCCAGAGAGAAACAGAAAGGGTACTGTGTGGTTTAGGTGATCAACTCAATATTATGAGGGGTGAATGGCAAATAAGAAACCGTCAACTCAAACAGCTCATAAATAAGGCACAAGATGAAAATCATGAGTCTAAACCATTGACAGCCAAAAGTAAAAATATACCAAAAACTTCACAAATATGCTCAATGCAGTTCCAGCTGGTCCATCAATCATTCACCAACAGAAGTGCTACAACCATGGCAAATAATATTTAAACAATAGTATTACTATTACTAGCTCTGTTGTGCATGACTGCTGTCTGGCAGAGGAGGGTCAGGCAGAGATGTCCTGTCCTAAGTTTAGAACATGTCAGAGATGCTCCACAGAGATGCCTGCTAGACCATGCTGCATGTCCAGAGCCACCTCTCCCATCTCAGGTTATTGTTATAAAAGCGAAAAAGTACGGGATTCGGTTATTTTTGCTGGTGGCTTGTTGTGGATTTAGGCACAATGGTTGAGCAAGGCATCTTTATTGCTGTCTCACTGTCCAGTTTCTAGTGGGCCAAAGAGCACAGTACAAAAGCTGTCATCCCACTTGGCTCTCCTTGCTCTCATTTTTGGCACTAACAGCTGAGGCAAAGGACTGAATGAGCACAGGAGATGAATCCTGCTTTGAAAGCTTGCAGATCAGGGCTGGGGCAAGTTAGAAGAACAATGTGAGATGCCTGCACACGTTTTTCCTACATCATCCTATTCTCTAGGTAAACAAAGAAATTAATATCCTCTAGGGCTGTGGGTTCTTCTAACAATTTTGGCATTCTTGATAATGGTTTGAGAAGGTGGTAAGATGTAAAAACCATACTCCAGGAAGAGGAACTTCTGGAGCAGAATGGTCTTGAGGCTAAAAGCACCCTCTTGGTTTCTTGTCCACAGGTAGTTTTTTTGGTGGGAGGAAGATTTGGAAAAAACCCATGTCAGATATTTTATTCATTCTTTAGTTTGATTTGCAAGCCGTGCTTTGCCCTGCTTTGAATAGTCATCCATAGACTGTTTAACCCCCTCCTTACATTTATAGTTGGGTCTATCTTTTTCATTTCCCTTCCGTGGTGTTTTACCTGCAAACTTAAGGCTCTCGCCATTTGCCAAGACACATCCTCAACTCCTCACTGGGCAACAACACATGCACACATGAGCAGCATCTGCTCCTTTATGTGCCTGGAACAAGCAAAACTTGGAAAGTGGGAAGAGCCGTGTAGTGCGGCCCGATGTATGCAGAACTGGGGTATTTGCCGCACAGCAAGCCAGCCGTGTGTGTGTTGGCCCCGCAAAATGGCAGAAGCCCTACGTGCTTCCTATGCGTCCCCATTTTACTCTGCTTCCCAGCTAGGGCAAGGCAGCCCGGCATGCATTGAGTCTCTGCTGGGCCTGGGTTCCTGAAGCAGAGGAGCCACCAGCCAAGAGCACAAGTGAAACAATTGAAGTAAATCTTCAGGTTTCAGTAGTTTCTTTGGGGGTTTTGTTGTTTTCTTTACCCCTTTTCTACTGTGTAAGCTGTCTCTTGTTTTTGTTTTCCACAGGTTTGGCAAACATTTTGCTTTTACAGCTCGAGCTTTGCCCAGTCACTGAGCTGCAAATAGGCTTTGCTTAGCTTTTGACTTGCGTATTAAACAAGAATTAGGAAATAAAAGAGATATTATTAGGGTTTGGACTTTCTGATTTTGGAGTCAATGGGAGCTTTGTTCTCAATTTAGAGGAGCAGAGAGAGCAGACTGCCTCCTATTAACATTGTAACCCTGTGAGTTTGCTCTTGAACCCCAAACCAGGTATGTGCCGCCCATCTGACCTCTTCCACAGCCCTGCTTTCAGTCCCTGGCAAGAAAACCCTTTCTGTTAGGTTCCACAGCAGCAGGATAAGATCCAGGATGTTTAAATCCTCAATACTTTCTGTTATTTCCTGACAATACCCAATTCATTGGTCCAACATTTGAATACAGATCTTCCTCGCACCATTTCACAAAAGGCTTGGATCCCAAGAATAGAAGAAACCACTGCAATACAACAAGGACATATAAATATGAATGTCAAACTGCCCCATCAATGAAATGCTTTAAAATGCAGGGAGTGCCATGGTGCAGTGGGCCACAGCAACACAATGAAATGATAATGAGGACAAGCGGAGATGAAGACCACCCACCAGTAGTTTTATGACTGTGACTTGGAACGACAGTTCTCAGCGGGGCCGTTGCGACTGGACGCCATTGTCATTTTTAGCACATGCTAAAGTAGCAATTGTGCAGAGACATTTCAACAGTTGCCTCTGACAAACAGCAGCCAGACTATTTATGAACAACCCCCAACCCCATTCTTGTGTGTTTGGCTGCATCTGTAGGTAGGAGAGGGTGGAAGACTGCTACTTTGTTCTGACAGGTTTTCCCATAGTCACTGTCTGCTACTCCTTGCATATGCTTAATTTTCTGAGGATTTACGCTGGATTTATGCTGGCTCCTTCCTAGACAGAGTTAATCTTCTCTTACACAAGCTTCTACCCCACTTACGCTGTAATGGGGTAGTGGTCTCCTCCATGTTCCATTGTGTTTATCCTCCTTTCCTAGAAAAAACCCCCAATATTTAGAATTAGGGTATCAGAGCAAACTTTTCTAAGGCTTGGCTGTGCACTTATGACAAAACTTGGGGTTTTGAAGAATGAAGAAGATGATGTAAACATGAGGCGTGAATATGTTCCTGATATGTTGGTTCACCCTGACAGGGAGGTGCATGTGCTGGATCAGAGCACCTCCCAGGTGTCCTGGCTTAGGTTTCTGCCTCTCCATCCCCAAATGCTGCCACTCATTTTCTTGGCAACTCTCACTAACACCTCACCTCCAGTGCAGGGCACAGGGAGCGCAAATAGGGTGTAGGAGAATTTTCTCCCACCCAACTTCCATGCCAGAAACAATTTGGCTCAAGATTTGGGTAAGCAACAAGTTTTCAAAACAATGATCCAAATGTAAATCTTTTCTGTTTTGTAACTCTGATAGAAAATTACCGAATCACATTCAAAAAATGCAGCCTTTTAGGTTTGTTCACTGTTTCATAAATATCTGCAGATTTCACAGCGCTGTACCAGCTTGCCTTTAAGGTCTTATTGTATTAAGAAACTCATCCGAAAAGCAGTTGATAACTAATATATTCTTAATCTGTCACTCTTCAGATCCTGTCATAAAATGTGTAACTGAGAGAAGCTGTTCACATTAACGTGCCACCATATCAGGTCATCACTCCAAAAGCTTTCATCGGGGGATGTCGCTGAAAGGTGCCATCTTCACAGCCAAGATATGCCTAATTTATCCATTAGGCATTCCTTCAGTAGTCAATTAAAGTGAGCATGATTATTTTTTGTAACTGTCTATGTTTTACCAAGAAGACAGCTATAGTATGGCTCAGAAAATAAGCACTCATGTTATTCTCCGTGGCCTGTGCAGAAAAAAATATGGCTAATTGGCATGCACATGATGGTAGAGGAAGCTGACTCAGAGCAAGCTGTTGGTACTTCTGGATGGTCAGATTTAAGGGACTGCAGGAGCACTGAGAGGTCTCCAGCATGGACCAGAGAACATTGCATGTGTGGGTGTTGTTTTAGGTGTTGTATAGCCTCCTTAAAAAAAAAGGGGAGTTAGGTATTCATCCCTGAAAGACAGGATGAAAAACAGGAGCTCGAGAGGGAGAAGGAGGGGAAGAGTGATCCACAGCAAACAGAGGTACAAGGAGGCTGAAGGCACGAGGAGACAGGCACAGTACACCCAGTTTATTAACCACTACTGTGGAGGGCATTGCACATTCAGGTCATTGCCAAAGCTTTGGGAGGCGGCCTGAGGCACCTCCCTGAGACATACCTTAGGTAACCTATGAAGGCAATGGACAGATAGGTTGGAGGGCAGCAATTTAATAAGACAGTTCAGTAAGCCTTGGATAAGAGTGTCTCCTGGAGCTAGCTATCTATCTCTTTCTGTCCAGCCTTGAAAAGTGTCTGTCCTGCCCTGTCACAAATGCACAGATATGGAGCAGGCAGCCAACTTCCCTGGCTCAGGAAGTTTCAATTAAAATCTTCATGAGACGGACAATCACAAAATATCTAGCAGAAGCTGAGTGGAATAGGAGCTCCTGGATCATATCATAGGCAGGTGGTGACGGTGGCTCTGTGGGGGAGGCATCCTCTGCCTCTGTTACTCCCCTGTATAGCTCCTGTGCTGGGCCGATAGCTCAGGACTGGCAGCAGAGCTCTTGAGCCAGAGGACTGTCTGTGAAATCCAGACATCTGCTTCTGAAAGTGAGAGAGCCAGAAAGGCCTGCACCATGAAGTTATGAAGACTGACTGCATGCCCAACCCAATCCCATCTCATTACAGAGCTGAGGGGTCCCTAGACAGCAAGTATTGTCTCCTGCTTGGGCACCTCATTCTTATCTCAGCTTTCCAAGGCACAAGGTAGGGAGGCAGTGTCTGCTGGTTCTCTGCCATGAACAAGGTTCTGATTTGTAGACACTGGGTAGGAAACTCAGCCTTTCTGTGCAACACAACTTTCCAGCTATAAAGCCACTGGATCTACAAAGGCTGTAGAAGTGATTGAGAATAGTGCAGGAAACTGGAATTTTCCCTTCCTCTTGGTCCTTGAAATCAGCACTCCTTGCACCATGCCATGATGTCTCTGAAATTTTAATCAATGAGTACTTTGCTTTGCAGTGGAAATGTGCAGTAAATAGCAGTCATCTTTCACACCTTGTGGGATATTTGCTATTGTGTAGAAATGAGAAGAGTAACCTCACAGAAAGAATACACCTGGCAATAACATTGACAATAGCCAGATGGGAATCCTCAGATTGATGTTTTCAGGTCTCAGAGTCTATGCTTCCTTGTCTATGTGGTTAGTTAAAAGCTTATCTATGGTGCTAGCCTAAGTGGGATCACAGAAACCCACAAATGTGCATCAAGACAACCCAACAAGACCTCATCGTGGGTGCTGTGGGGTGTCATCATTTGACAGATTTCCCAGTTGAGGCACATGTTGGTGAAGTGGCATGTCCAACAGTGTGCAGAAAAATTTACAGAAGAACTGAGAAAAGAACTCAGTAACTTTGGCTTGAAGTTTCTTGCCCTAACCCTCACTCCTCCTTCCTCTTCATCCTTCCTCCTCCCTGCATCCTCATTCTTTTTAATGCTTCAACATATAGATTAAGTGGGCCTTATGGAGAAGAGGACACATGACTGGAAAACGCTGTATGTTTAAATTCAGCATAGCTGTGAAAACAGACAACACGAAATGGGATTACAAACAAGCAAGCAAGTTCACACATGTTAGTTATGTCCAAAGAGAGTTGCTCTCTTTTGTTACAGTGTGCTCCACTCATCTGTGCAGCTGTGCATCTGGCCTTTTGTTTCTCTACCTATTCTCATAGGTGACTGTTGTAATGAGGAATGACAGAGATGAGGAGCTGACAAGCAGAAACCACCTGAATCGGGTGAAGCGTGGGACTGACATGAATAAGGCACTTGAAGCAAGGGAATCTGGAAAAGATATTCAAATATATACGAATACATAAATATTATGAGCAACACTTATCATTATGTCAGCTTTGCTTTCCAGCAGACCTCTGTATGCATTCAGCCTCACCTTCTAGCAAATCTCTCCTGTTTATTCTGCTTGCGTCCATATACCGTGGAGGAGACTACACAGTTGCCTCTGTTCAAGCACCTGATCACCAATGTTTAGCTGGTCCCTTCTCTGGACTGTGCTGAGCTTCCCCTCGTTCAGTACAGCTTGTTCACTGTGCCAAACACAGATCAACTCACCTAGTGCGGTATTGTTCAAACTCTGCGCCTGATCTCTAAATGGTGAGTTTGATACTTTGTAGGGGAGATTGGAGCCTGGCTGCCAAGAAATGTTTATTTTTGTATTCTTGCCTAATCATTGTCACAGATGATTCAGCAAGAGCAGAACTGCCACTCTGCCTGAAAAAAAAAGTCTGCTGGGGCTTGTTCTTGTTCAATTTGGAGTAGAAATGAACAAAACATATAAAAAGCCATCCTTGTGTTTCCAAAGGGTAATTTTCTGCATTTTGAGGGAGGAATATTGGGCTAAAATTGGTGAAATTGCATAGGTAGAAACATTATTAGCAAAATTAATAGCTTATGTAAACCAGGAATAATGTTTTCTGAGGGATGTTTTGCTGTCTGCAAAAACAAAGAGACCTAACAGGTACTTGCAATTCCACATCTTGATGTTATTTAGCCAATTTTCTCCTGCTATGACGAGGTCAACAGTCATGTACCTTCTGTGTTGGACACTGTCAAGCCTTGTTTACTGTCATTAGAAGATCCCAGGAGAAAGCTGGTGAGGTTTTGGCACTTTGTGGCAGAGAAGAGAGCTACAGCTGCAGAACAGTTGTTGTCATAACACCTATTCATTATTATCCCTTCCATCATGAATGACCCCCTGATAACCAATCCTTTCTTTGTTTACATTCATCACATCTATAAAACATGCACTTGCTTCCAGGAATCACATCTCTACCTGGGAAAACTCTGGCCGGTTCCGTGCCAGTATTTCTTCCTCAAACCCAGAAAATTCTCGAAATCTCTCTGCTGAGAGAACAGGGACAGCTTTTCAAATGTTTTGTTCACTTCCACTTAAAATTCAAACGGAGTATCTAAATTAGGAATGCTGCTACATTCCAGCTCAGAAAGCTGCAGTGCTCTGTTACAAAGAGGGGCTCCGTCTCCTCCTCATCATCCAGAACCCTGTCTTTCTGGATTGTCTGCTCCATTCGCCTAGGTGGAGAGCTCGGTAGGGGGCCCATGTTGTACCCTTCCTTCTGTGTCTGGTACAGCATGGAGCACCATGTCAGCGATGCACTAATACACAAGAATAATCAGCTCATCAAATCAGCTTCATTAGTTGGAGCTCGAGAGCACAGCTCTGCTGCCCAGCCCTGCAGACACACAGCCTGCCTCACTATTCCATCTGCTGCAGCCGAGTAGGAGGGGTATGCCCATTCGGCTGTTCACGCAGAAGTGCAAAAGCCCGGGACACTGGGGGTACTTCGAGCATGTGCCATGTTCCTGCCTGACACATGTCACCAGGGGACTGCTGCTCCTCCCCTGTTTCTCATATGTAAGACCAAATCCAACCCCAGAGGGCCAGCGATGAAGGTTCAAAAGCGAGGTTTTAGGCCACTAGTGATTTTCCTGGGTTTTGGGGGAAGGGGAGTGCGGTCTGGTCCAAAAGATCTGTTTTGCATCCCTACCGCAACGTGGACTCCTGGAGGTTACCCCACGCTGCTAGTGGGTGGCTGGGCGGGGGGGACCCTCTCTGGCAGAGAGGAGAGATCGCAGTGCAGAGGTTGCTGGAAGATGGCTCACCCTCCCAGCAGGCTTAGGGCTCTGTATTTTGATAGCAGGGGAGCAGGACACCAGCAGGTCACGAGTTTCACAGATTTGTTCACTGCTTGGAATTTCTGAGTGAGAGTATTTATGGATGGCTCTGGAGTTATTTTTACGGGAATGGCTCTGTAACTAAGCATTTCAGAAAAAAAGCAGGCCACCGTGTAGGTTAAAAGGCAGGTGGAGAGGGCTTCACTTGGGTGTATCCAGCTTGGAAAGGGATGGGAATAAGCACCTAGCAGCCACTTGCAATGAAACCCCCCAGGGCTGGTTATCTTCACAAATGCGCTTCTTCAAACAATGATGAATAATAAACACATGTATAAATCTCTCAGTCTTTGGTATTGCCAAGGGTCTGTGCATAAGTATCTGTTGCTTACGCTGAAGTTCTCTCTCTTTCTCTCTGTGTATTTTTAGCATGGATGGAGATATAGTCTCAGAAAATGTAATGACATGTGACATGCAGGATTTGTATGTATCTAGGCAGTATGGGAATGTACCATGTAGGAGGAGATGTAACATACTGCTTGGCTTCTAATACCCATTACTTAAGCACAATAAGGCGCATTATGGAAGCAGATAAGGGGGCTCCCCATTGCGCCTAAGCATTAGAAGACATATGTTTATCCCATACCTATATTCTCTCTTTACTTTGTGTTATTACGTTTAAGTCACTTCATGCAATATTGACTGAAGATTTACACTGGCTTGTCAGAAATGCTCTAGGCATTCACCTTTAGAAGATGATCGGTTTTCACAAGAAAACAATGATCAACTTGATTCCGCCTCCCCATGCCACTAACAAATATCTGCTAATGAGTCCAGTTGGATACCAATGCAATGCTATGGCAAGTCATCTAATGTTCAGGAGAATTTTTAAGAGAGTCAAAATGCAGTGTTCTGTCCTGGAGTTACCTCTGTAACTCTAACAAGATGAGACAAGGAAGTTTTGCCTTGTAAGTGGTTCTAACAAAATGCTTTTTTCCAAAAAATAGCATGTTTAAGGAAGCATTCGATGTCCACAGTATCTCTGCCACTGAGAGGAAGTGTCTCAAACAGAAGGGATCAGCCTCTTCCCTCTCTTGTTTTCACATTGCAACCTAGTTTAACAGGAGGTGTAGCCTGCAAATGGATACAGAAGAGGTCTGGTAAAGGATCTTAATATCATAGTTCAAGCAAAACCGCCTGTTTTCCTAACTGAGGTTTGAATTGCATTGTAAAGATAGACACTGGAATGGCTGACAGCTTTAACAAGAAAACTGTGACTGCAATCCTAGTGCAAACCATACATCTTGTGAGATCAAGTGGAATGCTCTGTACAGATGCCAAAAAGAGATGAATGTTTAAAGCCTGGATTTTTTTTATTAGTAGTTAATGGTGTATATTTAGCACTGAAAAGATCACTTGACAGCACATCAGTCTTACTAGATATACGAGTAAAAGGAAACTCTAAAGTTTGTGTGGGGTCTTTTTTGTCTGAAATTTTAGGAGGAAACAACTTACCTGCTTGAACTCTGCTGAACTAGACGGAAAGGCTGCCACTGATTTCCATGGACTTTAGATCAACCATAAGGAGGGGAAGCAAAACGCATGCTAGGATTGTTTCCTTGGTTATTTGCCTGTCCTTTTAAATGCTATATGTGACATTTTAAAGTTCAGGTGTTAAAAAAGGAATGATAGCTTCATGAAGGGTTTGTCAGTGAAATGCAGAGTTTAGAAGGCTGTTAAAAATATGAATATAAATGTCTCTGTGCATACACACTACAGGGACAGAATTTAATTTAGCTGGAGCTGGTGGTACCTGACACTTTCTGCTATGAGAGCCTGTTTTCAGTTTTCTATAACTTTGCCAAGTTTTAACCATTCAGTGTCTACCTCACACTGAATATTTTGCATCTCTTGATTCCACCAGCAAGGTGACGAAAAGCTACCCAGTATCGCAGAATGGAGAAGGCAATCAGGGGATCTGGCCACACGGGAGACAGAGTAAGTGACAGCAACAGAAGCATGCCTGTGGACAAAGGAGGGGACAAAGTGAAATGGAAGGTAAATCAGATGGGGGCAGCCAGACATAAGAGAGAGTGATGGGATGGGGTGAAGGGCTAGGCCAGCAGGAGAGGCAGCATGGGAGAGAAACGCAGGAAAGGTTGAGGAATAAAAGACACCCAAAGCAATCTGAGCAGTAAATCCTTGAATCACGCATTCATCTTCTTTAGGTTTTTTTTTTTCCCTTTTCCCCCAGGCTAAAGAAATGATTTATGCAGCACCAAGCATAAGGGGGCCCCATTCTCCACTGGCTGGTAAGCATTGCTGTGAGGAACACAACGGCAGAAACAGCAAAGACAGGAGATGCTTGTTGTCGTTTCAAAAACCCTGGGAATGACTCACTGGTCAGACGGCTCCCAAGAAGAGTTACTTATTGCAACTATTTGTTTTCTTTTCCTGTTGAGATTGCAGTTTTTATATTCATTTTCCAAACACTAGGAAGAGGCCACAGGACTACAGAAGTAGGCAGAAAAGCTGAGAAGGGAAAGAGAGGGCAAGTGCAGGGAGGTATGAACAAAGGCACACAGTGAGGAGGGAAACAAATCACAGATGAGGAATGAGAGCAAGTGAGGAAGTGTAGAGAGGGGAAGATTCACCAGATGGGGGACAAAAAGTCAGATAACAAAATCTCTCAGCATTTCTAACTCTACTCCAATGTATTTGTATGTTCCCTGTGCAAACATTTCTTCCCAGAGCTGCTTCATCTCCCAGGGACAGGGATGAGTGCAGAGTCAGTAGGAAGGACAGCTGGAGAAGTAGATGGTTAGATACTGTGTCAGAGGATGTGCTCTTGTACACCACACCAGTAGGAATGCTTGAGGAAAGTCCTGACTTCTGTGTTCTCTCACTCTCTAGCTGCTGATGTCCAGAACGGTGGCACACATTTTCTTGTGTTTGATCATGGGACCAGAAGCCAGCCCCACCTGAGGCAGGGTAAAAGTTTCCCATGTTGAGGTCCACTAGCAGATTGTGTATCAAAACCTTTTTTGTGGAGCTGTTTACATGAGGTCCTGCTAACATGCACTCTCCTTCTCTAGCAGCCTGTGTCTGCATGTGTCCCTGATTCACAGATTAATGGTAAGATTATGCCTGTGGTAGTTGCCGTGTTGCATTGCTGCTGAGAGACAGCATGTAGGCAAGGAGGTGTCCCTCATGCTCTAATGGCATTACCCATTACAGGCATTAGTGCGAGAGAGGTTATTTTGGAAGTGCAAGGAATCACACAATTCTGGTACAAATGTTTCCAGATGTTGCTCTTCCTGCATCTCTTCCAAAAGGGAAAAGAAAAAGAGAAAAGGTAGAGGGAGACTTCCAGCCAGCTGTATTAACTTTTGCGAACGCAAGCTTCTCCTCACAACATGAATTTTGCACACAGGGGGCATCAAGTTCATGGTCATGCCCCTGTTCATAGATGCCTGGCAAGGAATTAGGGTAAAAAAAGAGAAACATAAAAATGCCACCCCCAGATTTGTCAGTAAATGGGTTATTTGGAGTTTTGGCTAATCATTTTCTGTGATGGATATCACTCAATCTTCATGTCATTGTCTCTGTGTGTGACCACCATAGGAAAAAATTTGTTTTGTTCCATTTTCCCCACATTCCCTAAACATTTGATAGGTCTTGAAATGGGTGGATTTTTCAAATGGCTGCAGAAGCCCTTCTGAGGCTAATTTATCCAGGTGAATATTTATTTCCTAGCAATGACACCATTACCCCAATGGATGCAATCATCTGTGGCAGCTAAGCTGCTTTGCATGTCAGGATTCTAAGTGATGACCAAGAGGATAGGGGATGTATGGGTGGAGCAGGGGAAGGAGGCCAAACAGGGTGACTGCTGTGGTTTAAACACCCTCCAGTTGTGAAGAAGTCATGGCTTCTCCTACTTGTCTTACTTTTCCTTTCACAGACAATCTGGTGACTACAACTACCACCACCGCAATCTTGGGAAGTAAATAAGGTCCAAAACACCAGCAGAGGGAATCAGTAGTTTTTATTCACTAAAATACGTGTCGTGTTTTTTTCTTTTTTAAAAAAGCTGTAGTCACACAGCTGTAGTCTGGACTCCCACGTTTCAGCTGTTCTCTCTGTCCACAGGCAGAAATAACGCGTCACTTTCTGAATTGTTTTTTTTTTAAAAAAAAACAACAACCGAAATCAGTTAATCAACAGCAGCAGTAATGCCGACTGGAAATCATCGGCTTTGCTCCAGCCAGGAGAGACAGCATGGCTCCTAGGGCTGGTGTCAGGTAATAGCTGCAAAGCTCAGTGTTGTTTTCAGCATGTACTGTCCTCTGCCAGCCCTGGAGGGAGGGGGCTGGACTGCCCACCCAGCACCCAGCACCAGGCACAGGTCTGCCTGAGGAGCACCGAGTCAAGCCAATTCTGTTAGAATTTAGGAGAGGGTCAAAGCACGGCAGGTCCAAGCAGGCTGCCGTGGACTCCCAGCGCCGCAGCCCAGTCATGGACAGGGCAGGAAAATGCTGCGTTCCCTGGCAAGACGCACAGGATTTCCTGAAGCGGGTCAAGAAAACATACCTTCCCATTGTCCCTGCCATGTCACGGGGAGTCCTTGTGCTCCGCTGGGGACAATGTCAATTCCTACCCTGACAACCAAGAAAAACAAGGACGGTTGTTTGGCATTTTACGCAAAGCTGCCGCCCACCTCCCTCACCAGAAAGGCCTGGCACTGGGAGAGACGGCAGCCCTCGTGGCCACTAATGAACCTCCCTCACTTGCTGTTGGTTGGCCCCTGAGGTGGAAAATCTGTGGCAGCCTAAGGGAAAAAAGTCTCAACTTAAGATAAACAAGTGTTTGTAGGGGAGGCAGGGAGGAGTGGACACCATCTAACCCGTCCAAACACGGCGCTGATTCCTGCCCTTGGCCAGGAGCACAGCTGCGCACAGTGATGTTCAGGGCTGGGCTGGGCAGCCAAGAAGAGCCTGTGCAGTGCATTGCAGCCAGGGCTGTGCCCAGCTGTACCCAGAGGGGTGTCCAGTAGTGAAGGTCTGTCCCAAAGGCACTGGGCCAGTGCAGAAGCCCATCTCGCAGCATGCCTCTGGCTGGGCTCAGTGGCCACTCCTCCATCAGCCCCTGGTAAAATATAGGGTGGGCTTCATACTGCCCTGTCCTGGTATTCAGGATATTCACTGTTACTGTGACTTTTTCCTCCTCTAAAAATCACTTTATCATTTAAAGATCAGTCGTAGAGAGGAAACTGCAGTCTTATGTTCATATAAAGTCCAGGGATGGAGTTTTTTAATGGGTACTGAGTGCAGAGAAATGCTACGTGCTATGCTGTATTTCAGAGAGGTGGCACAGACCTTACCAGCACATGTCCCCGAAGCACTCTGAGTCCTAGCCTCGTCAGTTCAGGCTGGATCTTGACCCACCTCAGTGACAGAGGTCAGGGAAGGCTCAACTTTGATACGGCTGGGCTGGCACACCTCCAGGATTAAAGGCAGCATTTGCTTCCTGTAATGCTTTTGTGAACCTGCGTTTGTTTTTCATCGTAACAGAGAGGCAGCAAGTGTAGGATGAGACAGAGCGCCTGGAAGGCAGTGGCAAAGATTATAAGAAACAGAGCATTTTACTAGAATTTAAAGTAAAGAAATTATCACTCTAACCCTTTAAAGTAAGGTCATCTCAAAATACAAAAAAAAAAAAGAGTCAATCAGTGACACGGATACATTTTTGCTTTTATACTGATAGCAAGAAAAGTAAAGTTAACTTGAATAAAAACCCATCAGCCTGTAAGAGCTGAAAAAATGCACAACCCAGTGCATAGGACATTACCTTTGGGCTCAAAAAGCCTCCAGTTCTGAAATGTCAGTTCCAGTGCCCCCTAGAATACCAGAACTGTTGTTAGAATAATACTAGTTATTTGCTTGATTAGGGATTATTAATAAACCCTGGCATAACTCAAAGGTGAAAATATTTAAAATAAAACTCTAGAGATAGAAGCACATATAGGTCATGGTCCTAGGCTTCAGAAGTGCCCCTGCCACTAAATAAGGTGCAGACCCAAACTGCCATGAAATAGAGCTGTGTCCAGAGCCAGCATTATTGTTTGGCAAGATCCACGGAGACTATCATGTAGAAGGTTACCCATTTAAAGAAGAGGAAAAAAACATATATAAAGAAATTTTACTGTGAGATGGAAAAAAAAAAAAGAGTTGAAGAGTGTTTGTCCAGGAAGGGGAGACATGTGTCTTTAAATTTATCATAGATAAATGGGCAGAGGGAATAGCAGCCAAGATTTCCTTGTCTGAAAGGCTGAAGCTAATACTGTCATCTGTGGTTAAGACCCATTTATCAAACAGAGTATGCTGAGAATAAAGAAAATCAAGTCTCCCTTCCCTTTTTAATTTGACTTAATTAGCCATAATTCCCCTTACCGAAATAAAGGAATTTCCAATCGCAGGACACATTTCTGTGCTCTCTACTTTTCACTAATGCAAATACATAGCTCTCCATGCAGGGAAAGCAAAAGCCAAACAAATGTACTGCAAAAACAAGATGCTCCACTACACTCACCTCCTTCCGTGGGAGAGGAGGACAGAACAAACAACACGTGGCAGATGTTAGCCACACAGTTCAGTGCCCTACTGGGAGGCATGCAAATACTATCGTGACACACAGTCTGGGAGAAGCTACATAGGAGAAAACAGGGCACTTGTTGTATATGTGTCAGATTTGCCCCTCCATAGCTAAGAGGAGGTATGCACTCATAGCACGGCATGGAGTACATAATGCGGTTATAATTGGGTGCAATATGTTCACAGCATTAAAAAAAATGTTGTCTTCAAAAACCGAGTGCCACATTCAGATGGCTTAAATTCCCCAAGAGCCCCTGTGCCTACTGCTTCCTACTGGCTGCTTCTGGTCCTTCAGCGGTGCCCAGCCAAGAGGAAACTTCAGGGCACAGATGGAGTTCAGGCTAGACAGTCCATAACCTTCACTGGATCCCGCTGGCATCCTGTGGTGCGAAACCTGCATCCCAGAATTACTTGGAGCAGTTGTCCTCCCGAACCCGATGAGCACACTTGCTTAAAATAGTCACTTGCAAAGGTGTGGCGAGGCCAACCTTGGGGCTCGCAGGATTGCTGAGGGGGACTGTGAGCCTCAGAATATCCTTGTAATTCATCTGTAATGTTAAACTTTAAATAACTGCCTTCCTCTTTCATTCCTTTCTACCTCAGCTAAGAAATGCGACACGCACTGTGTAAAGGGACTGTCACCAGCTGTTAATAAGAAAGCAGCTTTAGCTTCTCCCCGCTTCTCTTGTTCACACGTAGACAGTGTTGGAGATCAGTGAAAACGGGTGTAGCCCCTCTGCTACCGCCACCGCCACCTCCCACAAAGAGAGCAAGTGAGAAAGGGAAGAGGAAAGGTTGAAGAAACGGGCTGACCTACTTAGGTACTGCGAAGGACGAGCATGCAGGCTCTGAGTGCTGGGATGGCTGCGCGCGTTTGTTCTGGGCACCTACTGCTACCCTGGCATCCCTCCAAACAAATGGCTTTACACCCAATTCCAAAACAGCTCCTTCCTCCTCCTCTTCAAAATATGCCCTCCCCACCGTGCATGCTCTCCCTGTGATCCTTGCCGCCTTGGTTTTAAAAGGGCCGCTTCCCCGAGCAGGCAGCCAGCCCCTGTCTTCTCACCCACCTGTTAATACCTGGCCTCCTGTTTGTCACATGGCAGCTCTGGGCTCTGGACCAGGAACCCCCCCTTGCTCCTGTGCCGCAGCCACTGCTTCCGGCATGGGCCACCTGTCCCTCCTGTCTCAGCTGAGAAAGGACAGGACCTAACTGCAGGGTAGGTGGCTGTCAGCGAATGGACCTGGCTTGCAAGGAGTGGTTTCCAGAAGCAGGAAGGAGGGAGGAGGCAGGTCTCCTTGCTCTCAGGAGCCCTGACTCAGACCCCTTCCTGTGTGTTGCACACTCGCCCCCTCTGCTCCGCTGGCTCTGAGCCCCTGAGTGGCATCACTCGAACCCTGTGAGTTAGCCAGCCTGAAAATTATACCCCCTGGGATCTGGCCAGTCTGCAAAGCCTAATATCAGTGATTGCAAGGTGGGATCAATGCATTCAGGCGACACAAAGATTGCATTATAAACCCTTCTGGATTTAGATGGCAAATGATCCTTTTGCTCTTCAGACAGTATATCTGGCAATTCAAAGCAGTCACAATTGCTTGTCAGAACAACCAAAAGTGCTTCCCTGGCAGCACGGCATATCTTACTGAGAGACTGGAAGAACCTTCTTTGGTTTCTATATAAAACACACTGATGACTCATATAGGACTCAGAAATTGTCTTAGTTAGAGATAAATGGGAAGATACACTGCAGAACTGGAGAGTGATGCTTGAGTCACAAAGCTGGAACCGTGATCAGAAGGCAAACTTCCCCGAAGTTTGGGGTTTTAGGGAGACAAAGAAGGGTTTGTTTGCATTTGCACACAAGCATTGCATTTGGCATTTCTTCTGTCTTTTTTCCTTCCCACGTTCTTGCTGGATGTCTTCTGGAATATGAGAGGTCTCATAGTTACTTTTGTCTACTCCTGCTACCACCCTTTGTCTTGCTTCACATCAGTGATGTCTCGGAGGCAATTAAAAGCAGTTCCACTGAGTTCCACAGTGCCCCATCAGCTTCGGTCCTTTACCAAAGGGTACACCACGACATTACACAAGCTACAGTGAAAGGTCATTACTAAGGGTGGCAAAATCAAGCACTGAAAGACAGAAAAGGCCAGTGCTGAGCTGGCTTGCAGAGCTTCAGTTTGGCCTCTCTGTGCATACACACGTTGAAGCAGTCTTTAATTACATGAGCATAATTCTGCACTGTTTGTCCCACAGAGCCCCTGCCTCATCCAGCTCATGGAACAGGTGGTGCTCAATTAATGAGCAGCTATTTATACTGGGTCTGTACTCAACACAAGACCCCATGCCTTGTTCACCGAACACTGTTCAGCCTCCAGTGTGAATATGGACTGATTCGCTTTCCCGAAGGCTCTTCTGTCCTATGAAGGTAGGCTGAGAGAGCTGGGGCTGTTCAGCCTGGAGAAGAGAAGGCCTAGAGAGATCTCAAAGCAGTATTCCAGTACCTTCAAGAAAGTTGAAGAGAGACTTTTTACAAGGGCATGTGGTGATAGGACAAGGGGCGATGTCTTCAAACTGAAAGACAGGAGGTTTAGATTAGATATTAGGAAGAAATTCTTTACAGTGAGGGTGATGGATGAGGCACTGTAACAGGTTGCCCAAGAGAGGCTGTGGATGTCCCGTCCCTGAAAGTGTTCAAGATCAGGTTGGACAGGGCTCAGAGCAAATTGGTCTGGTGGAAGGTGTCCCTGCCCATGTCAGGGAGGTTGGAACTAGGTGATCTTTAAAGTCCCTTCCAACTCAAACCATTCTATGATTCTAGTGTACTTACCAATGTTGTCCCGGTGAGTTTCAGTTTCATAACACTTTTTGGAGATAAGGAGGTGGAATTATTCCCATTTATAGATGGTCAATGACACAGGGAGATGAGAGGGGTCCATTCTTCAAGGTGACCCCTGTGGGACTCCTGGGTTTCCTGTGCTTCACACATGGGATCCCACCTGCATATGGAAGCTTCATAATGCTGCATTAAAGACTATAGTAGGCAATCTCATCTATGCACTCATCTATCAATTTCAGTGATTTGTCTTATATCATATAGGGTCTTCTGGAGCCTTCTAGGATTTCCTTCATATACAAATATTTGCCAGAAATAATAGTGGCAAGGAAATTCTCTCAGCAAATTTTTTACAACTCTTGCATGCTAGTTATCTGAACCAGCTAATTTTAAAATATTAACCTCTCTAGGAGTCATTTGATATACCCTTCAGTTATTTGTAGATTGAAAAGAACTTTCACATCTTCATCTGATGCTGACATGTTGCCTAACTTCTTTCCAAGTAGAAAAAAAGTATGCACTGAGTGTTTCTGCATCATTAACAATGTTGGCAACCCCATTTCTACCAATAATAGGTTGATGCCAATTCTTTTTTCCTTCTACTATATTAAATAAATCATTCTTGACCCTTTCAGTCTGCTGTTTCCCCTGCTCTTTGAACCTACTTTGTTTTTGTTAAAATTTGTTAAGTTATAATACTGTTTGTTTGGTCTCTCTTGCCCTTCTGTTTGCACTTTGTCCCCTTAACAGATGACCCCTCTCTGCCTTGCAAACAAACTAAGTTGTCAGGCAAATCTACCCTTAATTGTGAAAGCTTGACCGCTTGACCACTTCACCACTTGACCTCAGTGTTCTTACACACCTTTCTTGATGTCTTTGCAAATTTTTACTCCTAGTTTTCCTCACGTTTCTTACCACCCTGAGGTATTAGCCCTTCTCAAATGTCAAGTGTATGTACTACCGTCGATACTGTCTCTGGTGTAGTGAGTGCAGTTAGATGATGAAAAATGTCCCTAAGCAACCATCAACTTCCAGTCATCGATCTTCACACATCATAAGCAAATCCAAACCGGAATTCCCTCATTCTGACTTCCATGTCTCTTGTGTCAAAGAATTCTCATGTACAGTGCTCTCCTGTGAACATATGTCTCCAAATTGGAAATCCATTGGGATCCCCTACAATAATACAGTTCTTTCCAGATGCTGTAGGAAAGTCACTATGAAATGCCCTTTGCTGGTTGTGGTTGGTCCACCCATTCCTCTTCATGTTTTGGCCTGTTCTGCCTCCTTCCCTCTACATTATTTATGCCCCAGCCTCTCTGGTCCCTATTCTTGCCTTCTTGTTTGTCTTGCCTTCTAGGTTTCAAACTTATTTAGCCTCTTACCTCACTAGATACAGTTTCTCTCTGACAGTTTGCTCTTTGATTTATGGTCTGCACGTTTTTTCATACTGGCCAATAGGTCTAGTTAAGCTTTCCTGAGCTTTCTGTTCAATTCTGGTCCTCCTATCCATCTCCGCTTTGACACTTTTACTTCTTATTCCCAGATCATCCTCTATAACCACTTTCTTACCACATTTGTCTTCCTTCCCTCGTTTTGTTCTTCACATCCACCAGTCTCATCATTCCCTGTGACCCAGCCTTAATCATGCCCCAGAAACAAGTGATCCCATTGCCTGTCCACAGTTCCTCTCCTGTGCTTGCTCACTTCAATACTCTGTTCCTTCCTGTCCCTGGCTCCCATTCCCATCCTACTTGTGCAGCTAATTCCAACCCCAGTTCATCTTGCTCTCTTAGCTCTGTTGTCAACAGATCCCTTGCTTCAGTCTTTCCATCCCTTTTCCCATCCTTATTCTAGTTGCTGTGTCCTCTTCATCTGCAGCTTCCTACTTAAACAAAACCTACCAGGAGCGTAACTGAGGCAGTAAGTTGACTAGGCAGAAAGTAATCAAGGTTTTGTGATTTACAGTCCCAGTTCCTGGGTCACCTTGGCCTGAAACCTTGACAGAGCCTCTACCCATCCCTCTGGAAGCCAGTTGAGGGGTAACCTGCTGAATACCCACCCACTACAAGAAGTTGGACACATTTGCGGGTCCACCAGCTCAAACATAACCTAAGGGTATCATGGATATAGTCCTGTACACTACAGATATGGCCTCTCTTCTCAGTGCTGGCTCTAACTCAGCCTAGAACAGCTATTACATGGAAAGACTGGCTTCTGTCCTGTAATGCTGGCCTCAGGCATGCTCTGCTATTTCATGGAGAGGAACGTGTTCAGTCTCTATATTCTCTTGGAGATAATGATGAGATGGAACACGGGCCATGACAGTGACAATCTTGGGGGTTTTATCTGTTAACATCTATAGAGTCTCCACTGAGCAGCTACAAAGTGAGATTTTTGTTTTTCCCTCAAAAGCATGTGTTGGCCAAATTAGGTGGTTTTTCAGAAAGATGGTACAAGGCATATCTCTGAATTCAAGGCCAAACCCCTGACATATTTCAAGCCCTGCGTTGAAGCATGGGAATGATGCAATGGTTCCAAGAAAAAGTTGCCAGAACATTTAAATTTGGGCAAAACAACATATTTTCCTAAACCTTGTTCTTGGAAAAGTCAAAGCTGATGGATTAGAAATTTTCCCCCCAAAATAAATCAATCAACCTGAACAGTATGGCAAATTTAAGTTAAAATCATTAATATTTGGCGCAGCCCAAAGTTGCCAAAACCATGGTCTTGTAATACAAAGCTGTGGGCAGTTTTTATAACAAAAAAACAGGCCCAAATAACTTGTAATCATTATTATATCCCCTTTAACTTTTTGTATGCTTCTGTCTTCCCATGTTGCTTACAAGTTAGAACAGATTGTCATGCATCCTAAAAGATCTTTTAAGGTCAACACATCACATTGAAATATGCAAAAAAGTAGGAACTATGCTTTTACTTTCAAAAACAAAAATTAAAATTACAAAACACAAAATTAGACTGGGAATTTACTGGTTTTTCATTCCACAAATACACCTCACAAAAGTCAGATATTTCTAAGCTGTACAATCAATAACTGAGGTGTAGAAAATTGCTAAATATTTTTCATCCCGATCTGAGTAAACATACAAAAAGTGACTTATTTTCATGGAAATGCACGGGAGTGTCTCCATGGCTCTGAAATTATTTGCCACATCCAAAACAGCTAAAAATGTAAAAATTTGAGTATGAAGAAGTTTTATGGGAATCAGTTTTGTGCAGAGGGCCCATTATCACTCAGTAGTCCCTATATGAAAGCGTCCAGTTGTTAAAATTTTAAGTGCCATCAATGACAGCATTACAGCTGTGTGGCAGTACCTTTACACTCGTGGTGCAGTGTGTTGTCATTTGGTGCCTTGACACAGATGTTGTACAGGCGGAACTTCATTGACTTGGAAGTGGCTCTTTCTGTGTAGAGAATTGAATTTTAATTTCTGATTTACTAGCTACAATTTTTTGCTCTTGTCTGAGTGACCTTATTTCCTCAATACAAAGTGTGGATTCAGATATCTTTTGAGAGTCGTCTCCTCTGACTTCTCCAGGGCAGAAGAACCACTTATTTTCTTCATGAGATGGCTGAGTTCTGTGGAAACCCTATTAAATGGCTTTAGAATCAACATGAAATAACATAGAAATCATCTGTGGAAAATTGCAAAGGGTGGAAATGATGTTGTCATATATTAGCAATGCTCAAAAATAAAATAAAATAGCTCTGCAGGGCTTTTCCAATATTTGTGGAGTGGCACACCTCCAAAGCACACTCAGTAAGGGTGCTTTTGGAAATCTTATTTGCATGCACCCAGGCATGCAGGCACACACACACACACATGGACTGCAGGCACAGAGCTATTCTATTTTGCTGGCTTAGAAGAAGTCAAGTGTTAGAGGAAACTAGTCAATGAGCTGCTGCCTGCTGCCAGGATGAATAGTGTTTCTCCATTTTTCTGTTCTGGGGGTGTGTCACAGCTGGGAAGAGCAGTCCTGCCCTGCCCTCTGCTCCCCTGCCACTGCCCAGCAGGGCAGGCAGGGCGAGAATGGCCAGGACTGGCATCCCCCGTTGGATTCTATGCACGGGAAGGTGCCAGCAATGCACTGTGTGTTGCGCTGGTCTCCAGGAAGTGAGAGTGGCAGCTAGCATGAACTCATGCCCAAGGCCAAAACTGTCTGGGGAGAGCATTTATCAAAGGATAATATTCACAAAAATGCAGAAATCTGGGTATTATACCGAGTAGAGCCATCCCAACGTTTCCAGGCACAGTACTTGCTGATGACAACCTCCATACATAAATCTGTGCGCCCCACTCGCCTCTCATTCTATTTGTATTATACCTTCATGAGGAAAGTTGCAGTTGTAACCAGCTTAGTTACTTATTTTCTCCCTGGTCCCCCTAGCACACGTAATGAGCAGAGCCTCTGCTAAGGCTCTGAAACGGGTAGACAAAAGATGACAGCATTTCCTGACATTCACACGGCACATAAATATTTAGCATTTGATTTATGCTGTGTTGATGGTATTCATCAATTGCCTTATTAAGACCCAGAAACTTTGAGAGAACACTGTAGATGGGAGAAAGAAAAAGTTGTCCCTCTGATGCTAGAAATAAGGAAGAGTCAGAGGTCTATGTGTTGTGGGAAGAGGGAACAGCTCTGTTGCATCTCTGATCACTGTGGAAACTGCTTCTCTGCTTTTGGTTCACAGGCAGATAGAACCGTATTAAATTCCTCCACATAAAACTGGGTGGATCGGGAATTGTGGTTCTTTTTCCGCCCCCATCCCCAATTTAGAGACAATATAACTGTGAGGATGTTGATGTGCCAGTGAAGGCAAGGGTGAGCTCAGTTGTGCATCACTTGCTAAGTGCGTGAGTGTGTATGTGTGTGCGTGGAGCTGATTCAGGGCAAGAGCATCTTCTGCCGTGGCCTGGAGGAGCTGAGCAGAGAGACCAGCAAGACTGCAGCCCCAGAAACTTTGAGGTGGTTTTGCAGTCAGTAGCCACTGCACCAGTCATCTGTGCATATTTTAAAAATGACAGGCAGTTTGGGCATCTGCTTACATCAATATTCTGTAAATACAAGGATAAATTGGTAGCCCAAAACAGTGAGAAAGCTTTGCACAGGTTCTGTTTTGAATGCTATTTATTACACAGCATGATATACACAGCACTCTTATTCATGTCAGTGGGAGTTTTATGCAAACATGGAAAGCAGAATGTGGCTCAAAATTGTAACTTGATTTGCTGTAGACAGGCCTTTCTGCATGCAAAGCTGTGAAGGCAAGTTCTCCTCTTCACACAAAAAAAGGTGCAAACCCAGTGTAATAAGGAGTCTGTGGTAAAGTGCAGAGAGGTCCAGCTGCCTGGTGTGGTTTTACAGCAATTCACCCATCACCAACAGGAGTGAAGAGAAAGAGAGAAGGGAGCAATACTGGAAAATATACTTAGATAAAACGTTTCCCTACAGAATTTGGTTATATTCAAATTTGCAACTGATTGTTTTTAAGGAATAAGTGTACTTCTAGGGATGGGACGTTATTATGGGGAGATGGTAAAATCTCTGTAGGTAACTATGTACAATAACAGTTGCTGGCAAAAAAGCAATTTCTGTTGCCTTAGCACCATCTAACCTTAAATGACTGACCTAAATAATAAGGTTTATGAGCTTATAGATTTACTTTTTTGCTAGATGTTTTGGTTTATTTTTAAAAACAGTGTTAAAAAAAAGACTTACCTTCCTGAGGAGCTGAAGGTTTAAAAAGTAAGTATTTTCTTTTTCTGATGCCTTTTTTAATTTTTTCTTGTCCTAAGAGATGGAAATGTTCTTATTTGTATTGGCCTTTTTGCCTACTAGCACTCTGACTTTTGGATGGCACTATAGTGACACTGAAATTTTAAATTTCAAGGAAGTGTATACCTTCAGTATACCTTAAAGTAGCCAAATTTTATTACATATTGAAACAAATAGCCACAGGGTTGGCATAACTTGGGAGTTCACAGATGAAGGAACACCATCCATATGAAAACCCAGATGCTTTGACAATGCAGTATTATTACCATGTAGCATTACAGTACCGATAAAGATCTGCTGCTGAAGGCTTGGACATATTTATCACCCAGAACTCCTTCTGTGATTGTTACTGCCACAAATAAACTCCTGCAGAGCGCATAAGCTCTGCACAGAACAGACTTCTTTCCCTTATTTTTTTGCCTAGAATAACGATGGTCTCCCTTCACAAGTAAGATTTACCCAAGACCATTTTGAAGAAAATGTAGATGAAGGAATCCCTAAAAAATTGTATATCAAATGCTTAATTAACACACTTGGGCTGTAAATGCAGATATGTACTACAAGGAAAAAATAGTCTCCTATGTTGAGTCTATTTCGTATTCAGTTTGGAAATTCTAAACTAAGACAAAGTTTTCAAGATATTTCAAAATATGCTTGAAAGATTCTGCCTTAGAGCTCTGTGAACCATGACTCTGACCACTGCTGATAGCAGACTGACCTACATATCACTATAGAGAGCATGTACCCCTACTGCTGAGGACACTACCTATTCAAGGTATCACAGTACATTATGACTGAGAAAACCCTTCTACATACAGTGAACTGCCTCCTAGATTCACACTCTACAACCCTCTACATGTTTCATACATGGTCCCACTGGCTGCAAGGCAGCTTTGCAGAAAAGGACCTGGGATACCTGATTGATACCCAGGGCAACAGCATTGTGTGCCTGCAGCAGAGGCAGATGGCGATATCTTGGGCTGCATTAGGAGGAGTCTTGCCATCAGGTTGAGGGAGGTGATCCTTCCTCTCTAGTTAGCACAGGCCACAGCTGGAGTTCTGTGTCCAGGTCTTGGCTCCCCAGTGTAGAAGAAAGATGGAGTTACTGGAAATGATCAAGCAAAAGGACATAAAGATGATTAAGGAGCTGGAGTATCTGTCCTATGAGAAAAGGCTGAAAGAGCTATGACAGTTCAGTCCAGAGAAGAGAAGGCTCAGAGAAGGTTCTCATCAATGTGTACAAATATCTGAGGGGAGGGTGTAAAGAAGATGGAGCTGGGCTACTTCCAGTGGTGTCCAGTGACAAGACCATGGGCAATGGGCACGAACTGAAACGCAGGAGGTAGTGTCTGAACATGAGGAAGAATGTCTTTACTGTGAGGATGGCAGAGCACTGGCATAGGCTTCCCAGAGAGATGATGGAGTCTCCATCCTTGGAGGTACTCAAAAGCCATCAGGATGTGGTCCTGGGAAACCAGCTCTGGATGACGCTGCTTGAAGAGTGGGTGTGGACAAGATGACCTCCAGAGGTCCCTTTCAACCTCAACTGTTCTGTGATTCTGTGATACTACTAAACATGCCAAGCACCAAGTTTAAGCCTACTGACTAGAAGAATCCTTTAGTCACATCCCTTTCTCATGCCTATCCAGAAACCTCTGGGCATTTTGTACCACACCAAAAACAACTTGTCTTTGTAAAATACACTACCTTGCAATTGAACTATTGCCCTGATTTTAAATTTTAAATAAATCCTGACCAAGAAGTCTAGCATTTGTGAACCTCCAAAGCAATTAAAAAGATTTTGGTCTTTCATATTGTAAAGAGAGTATATGCAGGCTACAAGGACATCTATCATAACACTCATGATGGAATCAGCTTTGATCACAGAGATGTCTTCTATTATGGTAGAATATGGGGGAAAAGTTAGTGTGTGTGGGCTCAACCACTTTTAAAAATGTCTACTGCTTGCTTTTTTAAAACCTTTGGTTTCCATTTCAGAATCCTGACTTGAAAAAAAAGTCCTAATTTAAAATGTCAGGGTGGAGATTTTTTCTGTATTTGGTTTGGTTTCACTAATTCATCTTCATTTTCTGACCAGAAATAACTGATTTAACTAATACTGCTATTTATTTTAGCAACCGATTTAGAACTGATACAACCTGGTGGAGCTGCTTGTGCCAACGGCACAACGGTTACTTCTGCAGCACAAAAGCTGGCATCTTTGCTTGTCCTGAGGAATAAAGAATCCAGTTTGGAAAATCATAGCTTTTCTAACCTCTATCCACAAATCCAGCCTCATGCACATATTAAATCATATCTGTTTGAGCTATGACCTGGATGTATGCCAGTCCTGTCCCTACAGCACCACATGTACCAGCAGTTCTGACCCGCAGAAGAATTTCCTGGGGAAGCATTGAGTGGCTGCTGAGAAGAGGAGAGGGAAATGCAGGATGGGACGAGTATCCCTGGGATGGGGAAAAGGGGCATAAGGAGAAGCTCCTTCTGTGCACCAACCAAGCTTTCACCTCTGCGTGCATGTGTCCTGTGAGTGATTTTTGGTGCATGTAGCATTCCTCATTCAAATGTCTCACTAGAGGCAAGTCATTGCCAAAAAGACCCCCCCCCCCAGGAGACTTCAGTCCTTCCTCACATCATATATTAGCACCTCAGATCTCCTGCATTACTGCTCAGACTAAATGTGCATTTAAAAAGAAAGGAAAAAAAAAAACCCACACATTGCAATCTTCCTGTGAAAAAGAATCACAAACATGAGGATAACACCCCAGTCCCGGCTGTCGGGAAACAGTCTCTGTTTGGGGGGGTTTGCTAACTCGTCCTCTCCGTGATGGCCGAGCCACCTCAGTGCACAGGCAGCTGAACGTGTGGAGCCCACTGAGGAGCACATCCCTTCTCCTGGGGTCGCCACTACAATAAACATCTTGTTAAATAACTGCAGCACTTGGAGATACATGGAGTGCTTGGTGACCCTCATAATTTCTCATTTCTTCTCTCGGATGAAGTGGTCGGCAAGTTGTGATTGTGGTGGTAGTCTGAAAGATGTAGGAGCTCTTGGATGATCTCTGCAAGATGTGCTTTCACTTACCCATGTGCATTTCTTTGTTTCTGAATTTAAAATCTGGTACATCTGAGTGAGGAAAACTAGGTTTCTATGCAGGCTGCTTCTTTTCCAGCTCAGAAGTAAAAGATGTCAAAATATGCTTTTTGCACAAACCTGCTTAGAGGCAGGAAGCTTTCTCTATTGATCAGAAAATCTCAGAATTACCAAATTGAAGTAAAAATCCCAGAATGATGGGGAGGAGGGTATAATTATTTTTTACAGATGGCATGTCTGAGCAGGGCTTGGCTTTGGTTCCTGGACCAATGCAGCATGTTCTTGCTGCTGGTAGTGGCAAATCCAGTCTAATAGAGATGGGGGTGCTGAAAGACATTCCTAAATACTCCCCAAAATCATTGCACCCCTGCCCATTTGGGGTCACTTCTCTATCCTCAAATCTACAAGTGTCAATAGAAAACACTAAAGGGGGTATTGAGGAAAATCTGAAAGGTTTTCTGCAGGAATGCTGATCAGGAATTACAGAAGTGCACAAAATTGTTTTTAGTCTGAGCACCTGTGTCGCTTGGGCATCTTTGAAAGTGTTGTCTGCACCTTTTGTGCTCTTGGCTTGGTCCCTGGCAATGCATTTTCTGGCTGGAATTTTTATTTTTTCCAGAGGTTTATCTGCCTTCATCTCTGAGGATCTCCCATTGCAAGTACCTAGGGGGGTGTGTAGCCCAGGACATGTGATGAGAAAGGACTCTGCGTATTTTGTGGTTTTGTGGAGTGGCAGTGCAACCCAGGTGATGCAAGAGTGCCTCTGGTTTCAGACTCTGGTACTTTTTTCTTGGAGAAATCAACTAACCCTCTCAAGAAACCCCTGGTTTCTTGGTCTGCACACTCAGAATGGAGGCACATACTTGTCCTTTTCTGTAGAGTGACCTCAGCAGAGTTGGAGAAAGTTTCAAAATCAGCAGACTTTTTCATCATCTTGGAGCTGCACAAACAGGAGTGGTGAGTTTGTGAGTGCTGAAAAGGCTCCGTATGTCCGCCACAGCTTTCTCATCTCCCCACATAGCAGCTATAGAGTACTGGAAGCTCAAATGACTCAGGAGGGGAAGGGGAACCTGTGAAGTCAATGCTACCAAACCCAGCAACTAAGTGGTGAGGGAGAGACTTCCTCACTTTTGTGTCTGTGAGTAGGACAAAACATTCCTGGTGCCAGCCTGGAGCCAAGTAACCCACAGCAAGCTGTTCTGTGGGCAGTGCCAGCGACGAGTGAGCTGAAGTACTGCAGCCAGGTAAACAGCCACACACGCTTCTCCACAGACCCAGACTGCTCATTTGGTTGCTGTCTAGACGGCAGTGCCCCGGCCGCTCCTACCACTGTGCCTTCCTGCCCTTCTTGCACACGTTCGCTTGTGTACTTCCCCATTGCGCGGGACCGCGGTGCTGCTCACTCCTCACCTGCTGCCCATGTAGGCAGCCAGGCTTTGTTTGCCCCCGAGGACACCAGCTCAAACATCAGTTGGAGGAAGGAACTTGATGTCAGGAGAGAAAATGAGCAGTTTCTCCGGACGCCCCTTGAAGACAGTTATAGCAATTTTCATGTGCTGCCCGGTGAAATGCAAGTTAGCTGTTACACTGGCAAGGGAAACTTTTATGGGCTGTTCACGCCCTTTGGACACGACCTCGGCCCCGTGTCTAACCTTCCTCACACATGTGGGAAGCAGAAGTGCTATAGCAGGCAGCACAGTCACACACATCGAAGTGAGATGAGAACCAGACTTGTCTTTTTGTAGGCTCTAAATGCTGCTATATCCAAATGAACCCTTTCATTAGATGGGTGTGCAGAACAAAACTGGGTGGCAAAAATATGAGATTGACTCACAAGGCAGAGGTCTAGCCATCACAGGGCAGAAATGATAATGTTGGTGTAGGCATCAGGTGCCCCAGATATCCACTGGCAATATTCTCCGGAAAATGTAAGTGAGCCCTAAAATTCCAGGTCAGTGTCTTGTTGAAGGGACCCCCCCTCCCCTCTCAGCAGTTTCCATTTCATTTTTTGAATTATTAAAAGATCAAATGTTGGAATGCTGGATAGCCTGAATTCATTTGTCAGATCACGAAGTACTCATAACATTTCTCAGCCTTAATAACACATCTGCTCTTAAAATGTGGTCTCTTGATAATAGCTGGCTGAAAGTGTCTGAATTTAGGGATTATTTGAGACAACAGATTTCCTTCTATTTGGAATTGAATGAGGCATCTGCTCCCTCACCGTCAGCTTTGTGGGATATTCTCAAGGCAATCATAAAAGGGCAGATCATTTTGTACATTATGAGAAGGAAAAAAGACCTCTGTTAGCAATTACGAAACTTGGAAGGGTGAATTAGGGACCTGCAAAGGTACCGCTTCACATTTAAGAAATGTAGCTACTCCATCCATTCTCCCCTCTGCATAGGGTAGGATGCAGATTTGTCTGATGAGCAGTGAGGGAGGGGGCAATTCTCCTGTCAAAGGCAACGTTAGCAAAAGGGAAACAAAACTAGTGAGGAAAGGATGTATGCACTCCATCTTGGATAACTGACCCAACAACGTATTAGGGAGATTAGGACTCAGACTGGAAAGCAAGGCACAGATCCCTTGGAGGATTAAAGGAAATTTTGCCAATATTTATGTCAGTTTGGTACATTGAAAAACCAGGACAAAAAAATGAGTGCTTGCAAATTATTTAACACATATTCGTCATAAGAATCTCCTTCCACATATCAGCAGAAGATGATTAATAAAGAAGTAAAAACAAAAGCAACTGGAGCTCAGAGAAAGCGCTACTTTGCACTTTGCAGGTATATAATTAATTTCTAGATGTGACACAAGACAGGCATCACCCAGATGATGCCATTTGCTGAAGTAGGACAGGATGCATGCTCTGAACCACCTGCCCTGGCCAGCACAGAGGTGAGTGCAGACAGATACATATCTACATAAATACACACAATTGCATACATATAGATCTATCTGCATCCATATATAGCGTAAGTATATACTCACATATATACACACGTCCATACATATAGATGTATAGATAAGTATATATAGCTTCTTAGTCAAGTGACGCAAACTGCTGCAGCTGGAAATAACACTGTCTGCTCATGGAAAGACAGGCATGTACTTAGACTTATTTATGTGGTAGAAAATGTGTTCAAGGGATGTGAGCTGTCTCAAAGCCTTTGTCAGAGGAGAGGGGTAGCAACATGTGAGATACCTTGGCTGCATTTGGGTCTGGGAATAATTATTTTCTGTAAGACTGATCCTGATGTGAAATACCGGGAGGGGGACCTCTTGCTGCAGGATGAGATTCAGGCAGGTAGGAATATGTGCCCCACGCCCTCATCATGATGCACAGGAATCCCCCATATGTGGTGGAGAAGACTTTTCTGGTTGGAAGGAGGTGAGCTGCTCTGTCTGTTTTACCTGAGATGGGCAGAAGAAGGCACCTGACACTGGACTCCGGCATGTAAGCGTGTTTATGAAAATATGTAGCCTGAGGTTGGAAAGGCCACTGAACCTTAAGGGAGTTGCCAATTATTTTATGCTCTCTAATACCTATCTAGAGCCCAAAGACTGGCTTAGGAGCCTTGTGTGAGAATCCTTTTTTGAAAATCACGACTCTTCATTCTGAATGACTGAAAGCCTAATAGGAATGTTTAGGACCTCCCAGCTTCCTGCCTCAATTCAGCAGCAGTGCCATAGGTGTTGCAACTGCCTCTGTAAAATGAGGTGAGGCAAAGGATATGTTGTACTTTCCCACAACAGAGAGCATTTGGTACGTTTGCACAGTGCCATGTACACAGGACCCTCCCAGAGATGGAGCAGTAGCGTCTGAGCTTTCTACCCTGGGCTTTCTACCATCTCTGTTGGATCAGAGCAGGTTTTTGGCTTACAGCTGAGTTGGGAGAAGGAGCAAACAGGAACACTCTGCATAATACATAATATACCCACAGGTCAGTGAGCATCGCACATCCTGCTCTACGGCTGCGCTGCAAAGTAGGAGTCTGCTCTTGTTCTCAACCCAAGAGACATGCTCTTTAGCGAAAGCTGTGGAGGCTTATGCTGAGAAGGTCTGTGGTGCAATCCCCGGCCTTGGCGGGGATGCCTGGCAGCGCTGACGCCACCCTGAGCCGCTCTGTGTGTTCCCCAGCTGCAGGCAGGAGCCCAGCCACGGGGCCAGCACAGATCCCTATGCAGGGCTCCCGGCGGAGCTGGGCTTTCACACACTAATCTTTGGGGTGAGAGCAGGGTCTCTAACTACAGCGTTTTCATTCAAGGATGGCTCGATTTCAAAGGCAGCTTTGACTGTGCTCGTAATAGCAGCACTGTGCTGCTAGTAGCAGCACTTTGACTGGGGCTCATATCAATTCCTCATGTTTTGTATTAGATATTGCAATTTATATTAGGAGAGGTGTTTGAAGTTTCTGATTTTCCCCTTGGCCACCTTTAAATCTAATTTCTAATACCTTAGACACTCTAATGAAGTTCTCAGTAGTTTACGTTGTTATTAAACCTCTGTTTGGGGAATATAATTTTAATCCTCATTATATGTCAAATATAGGTATCAAATATTCATTGTGTAATTGCAATTAAAAATATAACCCCCCAAAGGATCTTTTATATTAATTTAAATTATCCTGCACTTATATTGTGGTTGGAAATAACCTATACTGCTGAAAATGTCTTCATTGAAGACATTTCAATGTCTGTAGTTATAGTTAGAACTCCTCCTTGTTTCAGTGAAATCCCATTCTATGACACTGTGGTCATACAGATATAGAATTACAGCAGTATTTTATTTGAACCTTTTTTCACCTTCTTTGTACTTTAAAGAAGCAGTTGAAATCACTAATTTTGTGTGTTACCTAAAAGTAGAGTAATTAATCCAGGCAGCTTTTTTATGTGTATGACAAAGCTTCATTTCACATAAACTGTTTTCTCTTTATAAGCAGAGAGACAGATTCTTTACTCCTTGCAAGTATCAAGAAAGTCATCAAGAAAAATCCCCATGTAAAACATAGAAGGACTTTCAAATACGAAATATACTAATTTCAACTTAAACATAAAAAAAAAATTTTAATTTTTTTTAATCTAGAAAGCATGGTTTGGAGCATATTTGCAGCGGATTTCAATAAAGATTATTCATCTAAGCTAATATTTGTATATAATAATACCAACAGCTTTAATATATCTCTCTTTATTCTTACACTGAACATTCTTTACAAGAAAAAAAAAGGTTTTTTGAAGTCTTTCAATCAGGAATGTTACATTTACAGATTATGATCTCTGTGTTTGAGAACTGCATTAACTGGAATCATCTCCAAGGGAAAATATTCAGGTAGAGCCAAGCTTACTGCTATGTGCAGGTTGGTTACAAAGGGACTCCAGCCCTGATGTCTGGGAGTCAATATTCAGAGCAGCCACTACAGCTGTGTGGATTAGCCACAGCAAGAACCATCACTAGCTTGCAATCTGCATAGATATAATTAGATTTTTATTTAAACATTGTGGAAAAAAGCCCAAAAGTTCACATTTCTGCCTGCCACACAGCCCTTTTTGTTTTTACAGCCATAGTAAGTATGAAATGGAGAAATTATCAGGCCAAAATAGAACTAGGATTAAAACAAGTTCTGAAATCCACATACCAATACACTTGGTGGAAATTTGTATATTATTTTTGCTGCCTGCCCTCTCTTTCTTCAAACTGACAAACCCAAATGGGAGATCCAGAGGCAAGTTTTCAGACTCAGGTCTGTGTCTGTTTTAAACACGATCGCCAAATGTGAGGGATGGGAGAGGGGATAGGAATGGGAAGACTTGGCACAGTGGAGGAACTGAAGGGTACCTCACTCTTTCTGTCTAATAGCCTCCTGCATGTGGTCACTCAGGAGAGCAAGTTGCTGCAGCAGTGTCTCCAGAGAGCACAAGCACAAGCACTCAGGTGGCTTAGATGTGGCTCTTGAAGTACTCTTCCCAAGAAGATACAACGGGGTACTCTTTGAAGTGACAGTTGCTACAAAAAACATAGTGGGAATATTTGAAGAACAGTGAGAGAGACTTTCTTCTGTTGCAGTAGAAGGAAGGAGGAGAAGGAAGAAAGGTTAAAAGGAGTCCACATATGAAAGCCATGCCTGTGACTCCTTGTTTCCTACGAAGACTGATGGCAGCAGTCAAGCTAAAAAGGAGTTAAAAACCTGTTATGATCACTGGTGCCATCTTTGGTTGCTCCTCAGTCTTTCAGCTCTGAACATTCTGGGCATCTGTGTTAGAACAGGACCTTCCCAGTCCTGTGGTTGGACATACAACACATGGACAGCAGGGAATCCACTCCAATGCTTCATGTCCAGGAAGTCTTATTGCCCTTCATGTTTCATTTCCTGCCTTTCTATTGTGCGCAACCTGTGTATCACCAGTCGTTAGCACATAGCTTGATTCCCCGGCCACCCACTTGGCAGCTGGGGCCAGGGGACTCCTCCTTTTCCTGGAGTCTTGGTAAGCAAAGCCAGGTGGTGGAGGGGAGTGGAACCCAGCTATTGCAGGCAGGGAAAGGGCTATTAAGCTCCCCACCTTTGTGGTGATTCTCCTCAGGTCTACCAGATAGAAAAGCAATCGTTTCAATGTTGGATGCTCTTGGCCCATTCCATTGCTGCCGGATGATCTGAGGCAGCTTATAGTTCAAGTAGTGCCTCTAATTGAGGAAGGGGAGGAGGCTGGTGGCCTCTCTACGCTTCGTGTGGATCAAAACCCTAAGTGGCAAGTCCCACATCACTGGGATCATCTGCAGTGGGGTGAGGCAAAGCTCTTGACAAGACCTCACCTTGCCTGTGCCTCTCTGCCTTTCCACAGCCCTGACTGAAGCTGGAACTGTGGTGGTTCTGGTGGCAATGACCCCATATGACTTGCAATTTAACAGTAAGGTGGTCCCTGGGGGCTCCCTGTCTGCAGAAGTCACCCTATGGAGGTCAGGAAGAGCTGGGTTTATGGTAATAGTCCTGGGGAGCATTTTATCGGGGAGGTCAGGGATGTGGGGATGCTCCTTAACTGGCAAGACTCATCATCACTTTCTCAGAGGCTGTGTCTCGGCTTTTAAATAATGAGCACTGCATGTTCACAGTCCAAAATTGCACCCACATTTCTTTTACCTGCAGTTATCTTATCTCCATACCCATTGCTAATTCCATGCACAGACAAGCATTGTTAGTACTGTAAGAATTAATCACATACTGTTCGAAAAAAAAAATTGACATTTGCATTTCAAAACTCTTACCAATTCTAAACATTTATTCTACAAAACTTGGAAAGATTGTAGTTCTGTTTCAAATTATTCCAGCACCGTGGGCATTGCCACAGAATGTAAAACTGCAGAACATATGAGACTGAAACCTGACACTCGTTCTTCCCTGTTGTGAAGTGTCGCTGATGAAAAATATACTAGTTTGAAGAAAAAAAAATTACATAGGAGCATGACCTATTCCCAAAGCAGCTAGCCAAATTCACTCATGTTTCAGAGAGAGCTGCATATGTAAATAGGGTAGGGTGCTGTTCTTCAAATACAATTAAATTGGTTTAAAATAGTAAAAAACCACAAAATAAGCTCCTACAGAATAATCTCCTGATGCTACCGCAAGGAAGTTCAGGGTGCTAGCAGAGAAGAAAAAAGGCAGGATACTTCCTGCAAATGTATCTCTTCTGTAATCAGAATGATGCAGAATTTAGTGAAATCAGTCTTTATTGCTATCATAATCCTTCTTCCTTCAAATATTTTCCAACTAGACATTTTTAAGTTTTGTAATCAAGGAGGTGACTTTTGCATGAAATGAATAAGCTACTCAGACATTTCAGCACTTTAAAATGATTGAGAAAAGATGGTGAGATATAGGTAGAAAGGAGCATTTATATGGAAATGACATGAGTAAACCTGGAATTGAATATAAATACCATTGTATTAAATATAAGTATGAATATAAATATAAGCATGTAATACATGCAATTCAGAAAAAAATCTCACATGTGTATTTGCACATATACATGTACACACACATTGATGTAGCTATGCAACGTTTTCGTTTGAAGACTCCAAAACATTTCAGAAAGCTGAGTATTGTGTTTTGCTGCTCTTATTTTACAGATGGGGATGTTAAAGTGCAGAGAGGTTACACGTGCAAAGCACATTGCTTTCTTGAATGTAATAACCAGTAAATGAGTTCCCAGCTAGCAGAGGAAGTGCCTCTGCCACCTTCAGCAAGCCACCTGTTGCTTTTGAATGGAGAATTAGCCATTTTGGTTCAAACGTTTCGTTTTCCCATTCCAGCTGCTAGTTTTCACTCTACCTGAAGATAGCAAAAGCCACAAAGAAGTGAATTTCAAACAGACCATCCTGTTGTTTAAAAAGAAGAAGCCCAACCTAATGTGGTACACACCATTCATTTCCCAGATCTGACTCCAAGTCCTGCTTCTCACCCATGCAGCATTTAATTCGTTTTCTAAATCCCTTCTTTATCCACAAGTAAGTAGGAGTGTTATTTGAGTAAGGAATGAGCAAGAGCTGTAGGCTTTAGCCTTTGAGTTACAGCGATGAAATAGTTTGCACTCACAATATGTTGCATTATTTGAAAGAGGGAAATAATATTTTTCAGTGAAAATTAAATTTAAAACATATGTCAACCATCATCCACATCTTTCACAAAACACTTGTGTGTTCCTGAATGTCCTGATTTTACAAAGGTTGGACAACTGTAGTTTGATTCCCTGAACTGTTCGTTTACTTTTCTTTCTCTGATTTATTTTGCCTCTTGCTTTCTTTTATCAAATCACCTGGAAAGAAAAAAATGCTCTGTCTTACATAGATGGCCTGTTCTGGAGCATGTATGTAGTAAGAAGCCCTCCAAAATCACAGGGCTGCAGAGCTGGCATCCCCTCCCACCCAAGCTTTTATACATCAAAATCTGTACATTTTCATATAACTGATCTGCTCAGTGGTCCACTGAGGAGTCCAGTTTTAAGACACAAGTTTGCACATTCTCTGCCAGCAATGGCTGGGGAACAGTGATAAAGGAAAATCTCTCCGCTACCCATATGGACTGCCTTTGCTGTAGAGCGTGAAACCCTGGCAGACCCCCCTCGTCTCCCTCTTCCTTCTTCCTCTTTCCCACCAAAAATGCTCTTGGAGAAATTTAATTTTAACTGTTTCTCCATCACATCATAAAGCAAACACTGTTACAGATTTCTCCGCTGGATGATCTACGGTTCACAGCAGCGCAGCTTCTGTGGCTGAGTAGCCGCTGCCTTGGACTCCGGGCCCATGTTGAGCTTTACTTCCCTCCCAGTTGGGGTGGCTGGGACAGGGCAGGGATGCGCGCTGAAGTCTGTAGTGGAACTCAAGGTCTGCTGAGGACCAAGCTAAAGTCTCAGTTCCCCTGAGCTTGACCCCTTCTGCCCTCGAACCTGTCCCTCCCTCTGCTGTTTGCTTCTATGAGCTTCAACCTGGGCTGCTCTCCTGTCCACCATTGCTGCCCATTATTTCTTTCCAGACTCCTTCTCCCAGTCAACTCTGTTTCTTTCTGGCTCCCAGCCCACCTCTCTTGAGTCATGTCCACATGTGGGATGAACATGGCTGGAGCCTTGGAAAGACACAGCAGATAAAGGGGCTGGCAGGACTGCCCTAAGGGTGTACAGGAGGAAAGATTTTCTAAAGGATGGGTGGTAGGGGGGTCAGGGAGAACAGAAAAGAGGTATGAACTTCACCTCGAATCTGGTGGCAATCAGAAGGACCTTGATGCTAGAGGTCATGAGTCAAACTGTGGCAAGATTAAGGTTTTAATACGAGCAAACTAAAAAGTGTTGCTCAGTCTTAGCATTTAAAATGGTGGATCTGCCACAAACGGATGGATTAACTCCAAATATTCCTATAAAACACTCTTAGTTTCATTCACTTTATAATAGTTACACGGGGATTTTGCTGAATAGTATGCTCCTCAGTGATGCCCGATTCAAAGCCAGATTTATAAAGATATTTATGTGCTCCTCACTGATTAAGGAAGTAAAAACCTAAACTGGTTTAAAAACCTACTTTTGGGAGCTACCATTGTGTCTGGGCACCTGAAGCACTTTAAGATTTATGGCGTATAAATACGCAGTGAAAATCAGAGAAATTCTTTGCCAAACACAAAGGGCAATGAGACAAACTTTGAACCGTCAGAAGTACTGCCTTTCATTTTCTTATCTGAAGATCAGTGTCAGTGAAGAATATACTGAGTCTGAGTTTGGGGACCAGTTCTGCAAATTGGGTCTGATGCTGCTAGCATGAGACCAACTGTTGTCACAGCAGAAGCCAGACCAGATCTAAATGACTTACTCAGTGACACATTGCAGTGACTTATTTGAGAAGTGTCTTCTCTGGTTTCTGTGGGCTCAGGGGAGAAGTAAGACATCGTGAGCAGCAAAGAGCTGGATTCCAGCTGTACAGCAGGCTCTGTGTGCCAGTCAGTGTGCACACCAGCACTTCTTCAGCCTTTGGCTTTAACTGTGAGCTTGGGCTTTCACACCTAGATGGTAATGCCGGGCTCTTTGAAATACAGCCCATTTGTATCTAATGGGAAGGTGGAAACGAAAGATGCTTCAGGATACTTGAGTGATTGTTTCTGTTTGATCTGATTAAACAGATTAGAAGATGTTACAGAATCAAGAAGCAAAAAATGACCTTTCCAAACACATTCAATTTGTTTGAGTCCATTAGGCTTACGAGAATAAATAAAACTGCTCTTAATGCTTCATAATATCAATAATACCCTTGAAATTAGTCTGCACTTAATGAGCAATTTAAGAGCATTAAATGCTGTGAACAATCAATTTGCTGGGTATTATTGTGCTTCTGTTTATAAATGTCTAATTATATAGGTCAGACTTGCTTGTAGCCTGTTACCTTTAGTAGCCAACTGCAGACTTCTGACTCAACACAGTAAAAAACAATTCCTTTATAAACCTCTCACAGAAACAACAGCAACACCGGAGTTCCCATACAACTCTCCAGGTTTCTGCTTTGCCATCAGCACGTGGCCCTCATACGTGTCCCCCTTGCCCCATCCCTGCATGCAGCCGCCTCTCCACACGCAGGTAATGGGGAGGGCAGGGCTCCACCGGAGAGGGGAGCACCGCATGCCTTGGCAAGGGTTTCCCATAAAGATCTGTCCTCTAGCTGCGGATGCAAACTCAAGCTGGTCGCTCACACAACTCCAGCATGCCGACTCCGCTACCCCTCGGCACAGCCAAATGTTTCAGCAGCTGCCCTTTTGTCCTGTTTCTTAAATAAACAAAGAACAGATACAAATTAATGACCTAAATTTATGGCAAAACACACTGCCTTCCCTGAGCAAATAGCCTTAAAAGAACAGATGTTAAAATAGCATTTTGTACTCAGAGAGAGAAAACGGCTACCGTGAAAATGGAAAAGCTCAGGATGTGTAGAAAAGCGAAGCTAAAGCATCTAATTGTGCCACGCCGCCTCCTGCTACACTGTAAACCCTGTAACCTTCTGATGGTGCCTTGTACAGAATAATTATCCTCCCCCGGGGCATTCCCCATCCTTTCTTGCCTCCTCTTACAATCCCAGTAAACTTTCTCCTTTCATTCCTTTATATTCCTTTTGGAGATGAAAAGAGCAAAATTATCATTTTGCTAGCACGTTAAACAGCGACTGACAATCCGGTGCTGTAATCCTCGATGTAATTTAACCTGGAAGAATTGTGCTCCTGCAACATACCATCTCAACAAACCATTCCTTTGAATTACCTCTTTGTTTTACCCCGAAGGGTGCATTCATTACTCGGGAGAGATTATTTCTTACTAATTTTTTTGCTGAGACTTATCTTGCCAACGCCTATATTTAAGTGATTGTTAATTATACCCATGCGAAAAAAAAAAAAAGAGAAAAATAATTAAGATGGATAAAGACTTCAGGGAGGGGGTAGTTATTTATTTATTTATTTATTCTTTTGCACAAAAGCAGAGGGAGACACAATCATGCACAGGAGGTGAACGTGCCTTTCAGGTAGTGAACAGTCCCCACCATCCGGCGCCAGAGAAGGCAGGAGCAAGCGGCACCAGGTCACGGCGAGAGGAATTAAAAGGCATCTCTGTTTTCCCGCCCAGCAAATACATTCTGTTTATACTACACCACATTGTATTTCTAGTCTTACTCAACGTTTTAATATACATTTTCTTGTCAGGCGTCTTGGCAATCGGGTACACGACTTGCAAGATGGACTGAGAATTCCACAGGTGGACTGATTAGTGGGTGGCATTTCTGAGCTCCAGCAAGCTGTTAGCATTATGTCTGTTTGCTTTAGGTACAGATGTGAAATGATTTGACAGTCAATCTCGAAGTGTGTGTGAGTACTTGGGCGTTTTTTTTTGCTTTTTTTTTTCCCTTCTTGGTATGTCAAACTCTTCTTATAATACAATCCTTATCCGTCTGGTTGTCCATTGAAAAAGCATCCCCCCCATACCCCCCTCCTGTAGCCAATCTGGATGAGTCATGCATTATTCAGGAGATATAATTTGTAAGTGTCAGAAGTGGCTTTGGTTTTTTTTCCTGTTCGCTCATTTGAGGACCACAGCTGTCGCGACCAAGAGTCCTTGCTGGGCATGGGGGTTATCCCACTGCAAAGGCGAATTGTTTCCTTTGGGTAACTTGTCCGAATGCAAGTTTCCGTAACAAAACCGTAGTCGTAAGCAAATGGTGTTTGACAAGTGGAATTTTCTGTTGACTTGCTCATTTCATTTCCTTCTTTTGGCAGAAACACTTGGAACTTGATTTTCTTGCAGTTACTATGAGCCCAGAATAATAACTCCTAAATCAACACTGAGGAGGTGGAAAGGTACGACAACACAAACACTCAGTAACAGTCAGGACAGCGACATGGAAATATGAGTTGACATGCAGAATAACCACAAGTGGTGCATAATTTATTGATTGCACCTTGTCATGGGAATGATGAGCTCTCAGCTAGAGGAATTATATTTTATATATTTCACAACTTTGGGGAAAAATATAAATATTATATATACAAACCGCATATACAGTAACTAATGGATAGAGTAAGATTCCTATTTCCAGTTAGTGAAAAAATTATGTGCATCTCAAGGCAATGTTGTCTGGAGCCGGGTAAGCCCGGGAGAGGAGAGGCAGGAGGGCGGCAAAGGGGGATGCAGTTCTGCAGCACTGCTTGGATGTTCAGGTGGACATGGTGAGGTTAGAGCCACTCCACTTCAGTCTTCAAATCTCCCAAATGCTGGAAAACAGTTGTATTGTATTGTAAACACTAAGTTTAAAATTGCCCTAAGTTACAATATAATATTTCTATTGTGAAACATTATATATGTGAACTCTCAAGAAAACTGCAGCATGAAGCAGCATGGGGAGACCAGCAAACTACCCTGGAAAAGTAGGGTAAAAGGTCTAAAAAGTGTCTATTTCTTATCACCTGTAAAGCTTTCAACCAGGCAGGCCCTCAACTCTCTCTGGCAAGGCACAACCCAACAGCTTCTTTCTCTTCTCCTCATCATATTTGTTTTCAGCACCAGGAAAGCTGCTTGCTCTCAGGCTGGAGCTGCCCCTCTTTCAAAGGTGCTGCTGTTTCCTCCCTGTTTTATTCACTGGGTAAGAAGGGTACCAACTGAAGCAGACTGCTCCCTTTCTCTGGCATCACACAGAGAAGACACAACCACAGCACTGTTTGTTGAAGGACAGTAGCTAAGTCTCAGGGTGGGCAGTCAAGAAGAGAAGCACACACAGGAGGACCACTGGCCACTCCACCAGCAGTACTGATTCGACTGAATGGCTGAAACCCACAAATAAATGGACAATAAATCCAAGCGTTTGCCCTACATAGGCTTCATCCTACAGGAGCAAGCTAACAGGTTAGCCAACTGAAAAATCAGATTCCACTATTTAAAATAAATTGATCTTTCCTCCTTCTGCATTGGAAAAACACGTAAGCGCTTTGATTTCTGCTGATTACTTACTACAGCACTCAAGTTACAACCCTGGAGTCAAAGCTTTCTCTGAGTGGAAAAGCTGTTTCTCCAAGTGCCTCTTTTTCAGTGCTATGAAGAAACATGTCAGAGGAGACACAGCAATGCACTCCAAATGAAAAGCAGGGGCTCGGCTCAGTACTTGCTGGTATCAGCAACAGATTTGTCTATATCACCTTCTGCAGCTAGAGAAGTTACTGCCGTGCATTTGCCATTTAAGTTGTGAGATGGTTTCATGCTGCTTAAGTTGGAATAAAAGCAGCTTCATGGGAAGAAAGCAGTAACAAAGCCTTGGGTACCACGAAATTGCAGCAGAAAGGTGCCCCTCGGCGTAGCTAAGAAGAAAGAGCCTTCAGTAGAACACTGGTGGTCCTGCTCTAGAGAATAGCAGCCACTACCTGGGCTGACATGCAGTTTGGTTTAAATGTGCTCGGGGTCCAGTCTGGCTACTACACACATTTTGCTTTATGTTCTCCCTTCAGACCCAGAAATATGTTTACCGCCCTGCTCCAGACAATATATATCTCACCATTTCCCATGATTTACAGTTAAATCTTATCTCACAAGCGGAAATAATTTCTGAACTCTTTATAATGTGAATGTGATGGAAATCTATGACTAAATATCTCATTTATTATTTTGTGTTAGTCTTCTGAGTTTTTATGAGGTTTCTCTATGTTAAAAATAGAGAACGCTTCTGTTAAATACATATTTTGGGTGACCTTCTCAGAATAAGAAATTACCAGGCTGAATGCACCCAGATGTGAATCACAAGGAGTATGCAGAGGGCTGCAAAAGTAAGCAAAGGCCACTGTGCAGATGCTGCTGAAGACTGAGGAAAGGGAAGCAGGGTGAGAGGATGTAGCCTCTCCCCCTCCCCGGCCACTGCAGAGGCACCCGCTGAGCAGCCGGCAGCAGCTGACTCACCTCGGCAGCTGCCAGGGGTCTCTCTGGCAGAGATAAATTCCCTGTGAGAATCAGGTCTGTCTTCCTTAAAGCAGAATTATGGAGTTGCTGGGTAGGGAGCTGCATTTAGTAGGTCCCCAGGAAGGAGAAGAGATGAGAGTGGCAGGGCTTTGTTAAATGCCCAGGCTTCACCCCACTCAGCCTGTGGCGTGTGGCTGGAGCCCAGCTCCCTCTGCTCAGCACAGTTGTCTCTTGCTGTGCTGCTTATTCACACATCCCAGCTCGCTCCGTCTAGCTGCCTGGGTACCGATGCCAGAGAAGCTGAAACACTGCAGGCTCCGCAAGCCCACCCAGACCATAGGCTCCAAAGTGCATACTGCTGCCTCTTCCTCTGAAATTAATATCTCAGCTCGCTAAATTAAAGCAAGCAGGGTTTCACCCAGGCATGTTGTGATCACACCTCCAACTTGCAATATAGACTTACCATGTAAACTGCTAAGCAAGGTACAGTGCTCTCCCAGCAGGAGAAGACAATGCCTGCCCGAAACGAAAAAGGTAGGAGAGTGGGAATGCAGAACCTTTCTCCAAACAGGAGACCCAGCACACAGAGAGAAGGCTACATGAAGAAAGATATTTCCCACCTGGAGAGCATTAAAGTCGGAGTCATAGAATGTGCTTTATAAAGGAGGCAGAAGCCACCACAGCTGAGCAAGGTGAGGCAGGGAGGTGGAGCACAGAGCAGGCCAGTGGCAGGGCTGAGCCCTGACTTGCAAGCTGCAGAGGAGGTTATCCCTGTGTATCCCAACAAAAAGGCATGTTTTAGCTTTTTTGTGCATCTGTGCAGAGCTCAGTGTTTGCAGGTGGGTAGTTTCTTCTGCCCAGCCCCTTGCTGCGCTTCTGCTAAATGCTCTTCAATGCAGCTTTGTCTGCGCCAAACACACTCCTGAGGCTGTTGGGTTTTTATTCTTTGCTTCTAAATCAGTAGACTTGTTACCATCTTTTAAAAGTGTGAATAGCTGCAACAGAAGCCATCAATTAGCACAAGCAAACAGGGCCAAAGTCCTTCCTTCCTCCTCCCCCACAGCATATTGTGAGGAGAGCTGTGCTCTTCTACTTCGGAGGCTGCTGGAGAGGCACTGAAGTTGAGCGGTCCCACTGCCTCCTTTGCATCTGCTCTAGGACGGACAGTACACTTAGAGCGAGGGAAGCAGGATGGGCTTTCGGCACTGGCACCGCGACAGTGGGAGCGAGACCAGCTCAACAGCAGCAGCAAAGGAAGGCAATTTTTTATCCCTTTCTGTTCCAGAGAGCCTTCCAGGGCTAAGGGAGGTTGCCAGAGGTTGCCTTTTTTTTTCAAGCGCTGTTCCCCCTTCCCAGTATTCCAGAAGCTATGGAGGGAAGCCCCTCCAGCAGCTTTGCTTAATTACTCTGTTTTATGGAGAGGCTAGAAAAACCTCTCTGCTGAATAGTTTGCAAACTGGACTGTGCATGCCAGAAGATTTCTGTTGATTAGATGATGCAGAGTATTAATTAGAATATAGATTATGTGTAGGAGCTTTACCATAAGTTTGCTGCCATTTGGTCTGAGCATGTACATTTCTTGCCACATTTGCTTTTTCTCCCAGAAAAGCAGTCTCATGGAGCCAACCCGGTTCCTAGCACAGTTCCCATCCAGCAGGGAGGAGGCTGATTGCATTCTCACTTGTGAGTGAGAGTGCTAGTCCTTACCAGCCTTGTGAAGGATGCTATGAATTGCACTAGCATCAACCAAACCCCACGGAGATGCAAAGCTTGTGGGTGAGCCCCACCCTGCCTGCCCGGCCCCTCAGCCAGTGCCACCATGCTGCAATCAGACACAGGTCACCAGCCAAATCAGACATGGGAAGTGTGATCGAGTGGCCACCAATTTAAGTGCCAGCATACGCTTGGCATGGGCTGTCCATAGTCCCTTTTCAAGCCACACCAAATGCAATCTCCAGGGCAGGAGGGTTGTTCAATTGATCGTTTTGTGTTTGCTGGGGCCCTGGGATTTCCACCTCCAACTCTCTTGGGTCATATTTGGAGTGGCTCTTTCCAGGTGCGGAAGGACATCTTGGATGCAGTTACTACTGAAAAAAACATAATAAATTTTCAGATCACAAGGCAGATCAATGACCTGATTCACCTGCTGCTCTTGCCAACAGCCACAGGTCCTCGACAACAAGGTACGAGAATCCCATTTGGACAGTTTGGGAAGCACTGGGGACACTTTTCCCCAACTTTTAGTTGGCTTGTTCCCTAAAGCATGATTTATAGTTTATTATCCATATAAATATGTATTTTTTTCTAGATTCTTCATATGCTCTTTCAAGGACAGGTACCTTGTGGCACAGAGATCCAATGGTATATTACCCATGCTTGGAGAAAATTTTCTAGTGCTGATCATGTGTCAGCAAATAGAAATTACAGTCTTGCAGAGAGTGAACAGAAGCACTGACTTATCTCTGCTGTGCTATTCACTGCCTTATATACCTCTAATGTGCCCTTCTTCCTAATCCTATTTCTAAATTAAACAGTCATTCTGTTTTTCACATCTCTCATTATATAGAGAGGTCTTTCCATATGTCTAACATTTGTTTGAGTCTCAATACATCAGACCATGTTACATGCTGATTCACAGAAATCTCATGTTCTGCAATGACCCAGCCTTTGAAATCTGCCTGCATTTTTTAAAATCTGGATCAGATTTTGACTTATCAAATGCTATCTGACCACGTCTTAATCAGAGATTGCTAGTATTGCTTTCAAGTCAGATTTGACCTCAAGCTTTCACATTTGGTTCAAATTCAAGATTATTATCAACAGCAACTTTGTTCAGCTCTTTAAAAGTCAGATAAACACTGATGTGTTTGCAGCTTAGAAGCATCTTGCCATTCCCTGGATCACAGTTCATTTAAAAGCAGACAAACTGGCCACTGCCCTTTCCAAAATACCACCTTCGTATCTGAGAGCTGCTCTGCCTTCAGATGTTTCCAAAGCCACTTCAGATGTCACACTTCTGCAGCACAAAGCGGTTGCCTTGCAGTGTTAGAAGAGCTATTGGCAGCCCCTCACTAGGTAGCACGGGAGATGCCGAGGTGGGCAGCTGGGTTCTCCCTGCTGCTACTGGGCTTCCACTAAACTTGATGTTCAGTGCAGGTGGAGTTATGGCATTTCTGGTCCTATGCACAAACTCAACTCTCTGTGGAAAACTGGCCAGGCAAAATGGCATCTGTCTTGCTTGGTGTTTGCAACTGGAGATACCCAAAAGCTGCCTGGATCTGGTCCTGGGCAGCATGCTCTAGGTGGCCCTGCCTCTTCCAACTTCAAGCCTTCTGTGATCTTTGACTCTGTGGTAACACATCAGCCTCCCCCACTTGGCCGGTCACAGCAACTTAATCACTCACCAGTGCTGTAGGGCCATTCATGCTGTAGAGCCACTGTGGGTCTGCAGAAAAATTTGCCCGCAGGGAGGAGAGCTGTGGCCTGGGTCCTGCTATGGGCTCAGGCTCAGCCTCTGCAGGGCTGCTGGGATAGCTACTCCCCCTCTGGACCAGGTTGGGCACCTCCTGTCCCACAGGATTTACTGCAGGTCTGCACGTCTGGGCCAGAAAGAAACAACACGTCACATCCTTAGCTGAAAAACTGTTATTGCTGAGCCTGACACATTTCAGAGTTACGTACAGGTGAAAAAGTTGAACTGCTGTGAGTGTAGCTTTGCCTGGGTCTGCACTCACTGTGGTGCCGTGGTCAGATATCAGTCTCCCTTTACTTCTATCGTTAACCATGAGGGGTTAGAATGTGCCTCCCTTCACCGAGGTTGCGCATTCATCACTCTCTGTTTCCTGTGACCCCAATGTTCAGATCAGCATAAGACAAAAACTATCCAAACCTAGGAGGTTTCCCATGTCCTAGTCCTCCACGTACTCTGCAGTGTAACCCACCCTGACTTTCATGCAGCCTGAATGTAAAAAGTCCCTTGTATCATTTCATCCCCTTAGAGCCTCTACCTGTTTGGGTCCTTTTACATTTCACACACCAATGGATTTATTTCCCACTTGTCTTGGCCCTGCACCCTACTCATACCGATTACCTCCATCTTCTTCACACACCGGTCCACCAGCTCCATGGTAGAAACTCATTTGCGCTTCCAGAAAGAAGAATTCTGTATTAATTAAAATACATTGCATTCACTTTTCCTGGCCACAGATTGCCACAGTCACTGGCTTACGTTCATCTTTATATTCAGGCAACTGATTTGTATGGTATTGAAAGGTTTTGATCTCTTTTCTGAGGGGCTGATCGCTGAGCTCTGACACAAAGCTCTGGTTCAACACCATCCCTTTGCTGTTTTTAAACAGGGTTAGGACTAGAGGGGGAATGGTTCAGTGCTCAGGACACCAAGAGGAAACACAAGGGACCGTGCTGCAATCTCTTTTCTGGCACCGGCTTCCCACAAGGCTTGGAATAGTCACTTGATCTCTTTGGCTCTGAGTGCCCCAGAAAGGGCTTGCCAGGACAGTTCCACCACTGAAAAACAATTACAGTCCATTGCAGCGACAACTTTTCCTTGGACTTCCTTAAAAGAAAACCTGCTCCCCAAGTGTAATGACCTAACACACAGAAGGAAAGTTTTACCCCTCCAAATGCAGCCCCCATTATGCTTCCATCAGCACAGGTATCGTGATGAGGCACACAAACTATTTCAAAGCTTTTCTACTGCTGTTGCTTGCCAGGTTTGCATGGAGAAGTTTTGCTGGCGTAGCCTGGGCCAATGCATCTCCGAACCTTATGTACGAGGGACAATAGGCACTCCAGGCCTCACAGACTATTTAAGAATAAACTCCAGACTGTGAGCTGCTCAGACATCTTGGTTGTCGACTGCATATAGGTGCCATCCTAAAACTGTGAAACTGAATACCCTTAATTTAAAAATTCATGCCCAGATCTGTGCTTTGCCCTTCATCCTTGCATTTACAGAAGGCTAAATCGAGATCCCAGATTTTACATCCAAACGCTGAAATGTTCACAATTCAGGCTCCTGCGAAGGCTTACAGACAAGCACATTTTAAAACTGCATCGTGTAAACTGTTTATGTGCTGAAGGAAAGCCAGGGATTTTGCTAATGACAAAGAAACTGTTCTCTCCTCTGATAGCTGAAAGAATTCCTCTAATAACAATAAACCCCATCTTCCACAAATTTGCTTTGGGTAGATGGTAAGATTAAAGAACAACCAGCCCAGCTATGATTTTTCAGATTGCATAAGTACCTTGAAAAGATGTTCATTATCTAAAGTAACGCCTCTTCCCTAATTGCAGTGCCACTATTATGCGAGATTAATTTTTTTTCCCAAACCCTTGTAGACAGTAAAACCACGTTTTAACCTCAGGAGCGAGCCTTCCTTGGAGAGGTACTGCTTGCTAATGGAGATGGGGACAGGTGTGGGTGTCCCCCCCTCGATGGCTGCCTGTGCCGTGCTGCAAGGACTGCTCTGCTCCTGTCCTCGCCTCACCCCGCCACATCCAATCTGCTGCCCCAAATCGCAAATGGGAATAAAAAGAAGCACAAAACCCTCGACTGGGAGGCGGTTGCAGAAAAAACTGAGGCTGACACTGAAAACCAACATCTCTGACAACTTGCACACACCAAAAAACGTTTGTTTGTTTGCTTCGGCTCCCGCTCCTCCTGTTCGTTCAGCCCCTGGTGTCGTGCCAGGGCCTGGCCACATGTCCTGTCCCGGTGGGATAGGGCACTCCGCCGGAGGGGAGCAGCCGTGGCTCCCGATCGCCGTGAGCCAGGCGATGCGATAGTTCACGGGCTGGGAAAATCTGGGAGGTTTGCCGTCACCGTGAGGATTTAGGCACAAGGGAGGCTGACAGCATCCCTGCCCAGCCACCACGGCAGGCAGGGGCGCAGCCTGCCTGCACGGAGGCTTTTCTTCCTGTAGGGATAAAGGTGGAAACAAAGCTTCTTTCATGCCCGGGTGCATCAGGCGGAATTAGTCCCTGGGCCAAAAGGGCATCCATCAAACTACTGTGAGCAGGGTGGCTGCAGCACCCCAGGGCCACTCCCATCACCTGGGGGCAATACATGGCAAAGGCAAAGTTTGAACTGAGATCCCCAAAAGCATTTGTGCCTACCCTTATCCAGGCTCCTGGCTGCCACTAGCATCAGCAAATTGGCTGTCTGGTGCCTCACAACTTACCCACATTTGCAAGCAACCATCAGTGTACAAAAGGGGCTCTGGAAAGAGTCTGCAACCCCCTTCTATTAGCTTTTCACAGTATCAGTGTTAATGGGGCAATAATTTTTTATAATTTCTGTTTCTCTTTGAAATACTGAAGTATTAACATATGCACCCATACATATACTTGAAATTTCTGGGAACTCCATAAACTTTGTAATTTTAATCCCATTATATGGTTTATATTTAATTGGTTGTTAGTGAGAGATGAAAATTTCACAGATCTTCTAAAGGAATGGGTATTGTTAATCAGCTCATTTAGCTAGGGAAAAGAATATGTGTCTGCTCCCTAAACTAGCATTTCACAGCACCGCGTGGGTTCCAGTTACTGCAGGAGTCAGATACCCCTCAATAAAAATGTTGAAAATTAATCCAAAGCTAAAACAGTGACATGATTGTATTCCCATTACATTCCACTTAAATGCATATGTTTACAATATCCTTTAATAATAATTATTATTAAACATAGTAAAATACTTCCAAACTTGGCTCATGGCATCGTTGTACTTCTAGTGGAAAAAAAATTATCTGAAGCCCTGTCAATATGCCACTTCCTCCTCCCCCATCTTTTAACAGAAGCAGCCTCCAGTGAAATAATCCAAGCTGTGTTCAAGAAGTTGGCAAGTGGGTCCAATTAAATGTGGTTTTAGTGTATTCTGGCATTTGCATATCTAGTTTGCCAAGAAGTAATGTTTTAGAAAAAAAAAAACACACCATAAAAAAACCGCACAAAAAACCCCTGCGTTGGTCCAGACAGAGAGTGGATGCTGTGATGCATCAATGAACTTTGTCCCATGAATCACAGTAGTTTAGATGAATAAATAAATAAATGTTTTTTGTCTCATCTCTTACCCCTTTTTTATTGACAGGTTTTACAATAACCTGAATGTTCTATAAAAGAAAACATACAGAGGGAATATTAGAAAATTAATGCAGCAAAAGAAAAACCAGCTTTAATATTTAGTGAATCATTTAAAAACTTAAATCACAATGACCTTTATTTGATGGAAATATTTAATGCCTTAGCGGAGCCGTTCTCCAGCTAAACAGTGATTAAGTAAAGCAGTCCATCAAAACAGCGCCTGTTCTCCAGGACGCCGAACTGAAGAGTCAGTCGTTGTTTGAGAACGATTGTTCACCGCTGCTGCAAGCGGTGCCTTGTTTTTTGTGGTTCCTTCCCCTCCCCTTACTGGAATAACTACAATCACCTTGCCGGTACCCCAGCCCCCCCTTTTCCCCTCTGCCGGTGGATTATGTGTAGACCCATGGGCGTGAGAGCTCTAATGTTCCAGTGCCCCCGAGGCCCCACCTTTGCCACTGTCTGTGGGACAGCATTGAGGGGCCACAGGTGCAGTCCCTCACCTTATTCCCCCCTCCAGCCCAGAGAAAAACCTCCGCAGAGGAAGGATATTTGGGAAAAAACCCACCCCAAAATCCTTGCAAACCCTAATCCTCCACAAGGCTAAGCATAAAATCATGTTTAATGTATACTGGCCAGTCCTTTCACTCATTTATTCCATAGCCAGGACAACCTTGCTACAAAGCAAGGAGAGTTAATTAATAAAACGAGGCAGCGTGGGGTTATATGGAATCTTTAAAGCCTTTATCAGTTTGCCAGTCCATTAGCGGGGCTGCATTCTCCGCAAACTCCCTGCTCCAATATGTGCAGCAGAGCAGTTAATTTCTTTTGGACTCAGTCTATGGCACCAAGCTGGTTTTTTTTTTTCCCCCGTCTTTATCCAAACAAACTATTAAATAATCAACAAATAAGAATATTTAACCCAAAATAATGAGAGGAATGATCGTTCGCCTAAAAACTATAAATTAAAGCTATCCAGTCACAAAAGAAAGTTGAGTCATCCATTAAGCAACAAAGGAGAAGGAAAAAATAGATCGCACTCGGATGTTTTTGTTGTGTTGGTTGCCTCACAAATGTGCCCAAGCCGAGGCCCCAGAAAGATGGACAGCTACAGACTGAAATTGCTCCGAGACCATCATAAGGCAAGAGCTTCCAAAATACTAGAGTATGTCCCAAACCCCAAAGAGATGAGAGCTGCTGTGTCTCTCTCTCTGCTCAAGGTGTAGGGTAGAATCTGGAGTTTGGAGTTGGCCGTGGAGGGGGAGCCTTTGTGCAGGAGCAGCACATGGCCCATAGAAATGCACCCTGTGGCTACGGTATGGGAAAGCCCAGCTGCACTGAGGGCCAAACCACCCAGCACTGCTGCCGTAGCATCCCCGTCCTTCACCAAAGGGCTGGGAAAGGTAGTGATGAAGGGACCTCCCTGCATTGCTGCCACCCTGTGGGGCCAGGAGCACTTCCCTCTCCTTCCCCATGAGGAGAGGAACAGAACCATGGAGCTGTCACTATCCTCTGTCCTGACTTGTCTGGCCATGCTGACCCCTGTCCTGTGTGGCTGCTGCAGGCTCAGGAAGCAGCAAGGCTTTCCATAGGGCTGTGATGAAAGTGAACCCCAATTTTAGGAGCAAACTCCCCTCTCTGTTCCCTCATTCTCCTCACCACCCCCCCCATCAGTCAAGCAGAAGAACCACGTCTGAAAATGGTTGGGGGGGGGGGGATTTTGCAGTGATTTTCAACCCCCCAGCTGTACTTCTCAGAGTATTTGTCTTGTGGATGCTGTGCTAACAAGATGCTTGACAGGCACCAGGCTGTGTGCTCACAGCCACAGTGCCGACTGCTGAAATTCACAGCCCACTTCCACTCAGCAAAACGGGCGAAAGCCTCCTTTGTGGCATGTGCCTGGGATGGCAAATGGTCCAGGGAAAATGAGGCTGGGGATGTGGGAAGGAAACAGGTCAGTTGCAGGAGCATCCACATAACCTGGGAAAATGCTACAGCTGAAGTCACTAGTCCTTTCTTAGTTTTCTAAATAAACAGTATAGACACAAACCAGTGTTTTCAGCAAGTGCCCACTAAAGACCAGCAAGCACCTCAGAAGGATTTGTGATGAAACGAACACTTCCATAATTAGCTTAATTTCTGCCCAGAACCCAGGGATGAACTTTTATTTAACCATACTCCTCCGGTGTTCTCCAGAGGACTTGAAAATTGTTTTCTCTTAGCAACAAATAACTCTGGGAAAATGCATTCAGATTGGATCTGCTGACAGCAGAAAGGCGTGGAGCCAAGCCTAACATCAGGCAGCAAACATGGTGTACAAAGGGGCTGGAGAGGTAGCACAGAAGATGTGATGAAAACACTCTGAAATATCAAACCTTCATCCTTCTTCAGTAAGTTCACTGGCTTTGAATGAGCTGCATCATTTTACCAAGCAGTGTTGGCCATGGACTCCCCATCCCCAATGCATCATTCAGTAGGAGGGCAGGAGAAAGCCACAGACCTCTGCTTCGTGGATGGGGTCTTGCACTGACCCAACAATGAGACTTCAAGTGTGGGCTTGAAAATTGTAATTCTGACATCTGTAAAGTTATGAGGAGGAGACTTTCCCGTCTTTGTTCAAAATAAAAAAAAGAAGGTGGCTTTGAGATGAATTAAAAATATTTCATCCTCCAGGACTGCACCGGGAGTGAGGCTCCCATGGTATATTGCTTCCTTCCTAAAAGTCAGCATGAAAAAAAAAGGAAAAAACCTCATAAGGCTTTTGTCCTTACTAAGAATCAAAGTGGTGTAGAAAAGAGACTTTATACCTCCCATTCCCATAGCCTGATTAATGTGCTCTGTCTTTCAACATGTGCTTTCCCTTAAACCTCATTTTTCTGTAATTTCCTTCATTCTTTTAACAATGTGCTTATCCCTCTTCTAAAAAAAAAAAAGAAAAAGCCATTCTTTACAGATGTTGCCTGTCTTCTCACCACAGTCCAAAGCACAGGCTCCTTCTCCTTCTTCTAAATAAAAGGAGATAAGATTGTTTCAAAAGGTGAGCATCAATAATAATTTTTAGCAATACATGCTAAACTGATGTCTTTGTAAATAATTTTTTTCTGCTCCAGGCATATTCCTACCCTATTCTGGCAGTAACAATAGCTACCCAGAGGAGGTGGGTATTCCCAAAAGCAAAATTTTGCCTGCCATAAGTACAGGCAGTGTTGGACTGAAAGAATCTGGCTCAGCCACGAACGACTGTAGGACCTATCAAAGGCTCTTGTTAAAAAAAATCCCAACATGCTAAATGGTTGTGCTTTCATGTGGGGGAGCCCTGAATCTGGAGTGTCAACCTAAAATAGTAGGCTAACATTAGGATGAGTGCTAGTCATCTACTCACTGTCTTGAAAGTGACTCATATGTAGCTCATGTCAGGTAGGTCCCAAAAATTAACATCTCTGCTCACCCTGAGGCTTGTATTCCATGAAGAAGGATTGAGAGATCAGACCCTTATATTTGTCATACTTTTTTTTTAAATAGCATTGCAATACAGCACTCAGGTATCCAGGTCCAGAGCATCCAGGAGCATTGTTAGTTCAGAGCATTTTAAAATCAGCTTATACCGCCAAGTACTTCTGTGAATTGCTCGTCCATTGGTGCAGGGCAGGCAGTGAACACTTCCATGTCCATCCTCTGCTGAGAAAGGGTGAGCACAGTTGTTTTAATGCCTTGTTTGAATCCACGTTATCCAACGTCTTTCCAGAAGCAATACTTCAGGCATTTTCAGTCCCTCTGGCAGAAGCATGCCTACAAACCTGCTGGTGTTGGGGGAATGAAGGTACAATTTGCCGCAAGAAGCTGACCTCCAGCAGGCTCGCTGGTGAGAGTTGGGAACTGCCTGACAGCCCCAGTGTTTGCCTTGTGCCCTCGCCCTGACACAACACCCTCAGGCTGGAAGGTGAATATGGCTCTGCTGTATTTTCTCTGCTCAGCAGAAATCCCACCTTTTCCTTCATGCTGCAAACTTCATGTTATATATTTGAGAAAAAAAAAGAGCACATTAAAAAAAAAAAAAAAAAAAAGGAAAGAAAAAAGCTCAATCTCTGATTTTTAACTACTGGCTAAGGGCACGAAAGGTTTCCTAACTGAGATTTTAAAATTCATAGGTTTCTTGATCCAGATTTAGCCTAAGAATAACAAATTTCCTAAGTCAAGTACTGCTATTTACCACTCTTTTTTTCCTCACTTTTTTGGAAGTTTTCTCTTTGTGAGACTTTTCCAATCATTAATGAAAAAGAAATAATTTATGTTTATCATACTGAATTGGATAAAACACAATTTTGTGTTCCTCTCATGCTTCAGGAGCTTTTCCTTTTAAGCTTTGAGTAGCATCCTTGAGAAAACCTCAGAAGTATGTTGCTATGAGTTATCCAACACTTGGACAGGTACATTGGTCTCTCTGTCAACAGGGAGCCCCATGTTCACATGTCCATTAAATTACATCCTCATAATTAATAAAGAGATGTACAACTCTTCAAAAATTAAGAATTGCCTAGTCAGTTTGTTAAGACACAGATCTTTCTTAAAAATCACTCAGTTGTTTGAGAATAATGAAATACTGGTATTTACAGTGTTTTCAAGCTGTCATATATTTAAGCCTGAAAATCATCTACGAACAGAAATCATATTCTGGATAGATGGTGCCAGTCAAACTACTTTAAAAAGAGCGAGTAAGCTACAGAAAATTAAGACCTGGTAGCTATAGTCTATGAAGACAGGATATGTTTCATTAAGATTTTAACTATATTTTTTATCTTGGTATGAATTTCCAAAATTATCTCGACACGAATCCTCACTAAGTGTGAATACGTGGCAAATGTAGTTGAAAATAAATTATATCTTGTATGATAAACCTCTATCAGTTTCAAGGGGTTTTATTTATAGATAAAGTACATTTTTAAAATTGTAAAAAAAATTGTAAGATGTATATTGGGAACGCATCCAAAAGTTTATAAAAAGTAGCTTTAATGCTAAAATTGAAGACAATTTGACAAAAGCATAAAATATAGCATTGACAGTAATTTTTATTTTCTTAATAGATGTAAATAAGACTTAACCAAACTGTATTTTGGGAAGGTTGTGAAAGAAATATTTAAATCCCTATCTGGATTTACATCCAGATACAGCGTATACCATGCCATAGAGCTGTTTTGAGACAGTTAAGCCTTTTAATATACCTCCTGTAGTACTGAGGCAGTAACATATTGCTTTACCACTTAAATCCTTTCGGAAGTCATGATGTACATGTAACTTGCTCTCTAAATATTTTACTAATTTAAAGCTGGGTTTCCTGGACTGGGTTGTTATGGCTGGGGATGTGCTGAGTAAATCCCTATCTGGCATATTCTGGACGTGGCATAAAAAGTCCTTCTTGGTGCTCAGATTAGCACTGATAACTGCAGGAATCACAAGCAATAGGTTGCACAAGACCACATCACAGTCTGCTACACATGAACGCTAAACACGTCTTTTAAAGATCTTTAAGGAATCACTGAGGCTATGATTTCGATGCACACCTAAATAAAAATTAGCAAGTTATTTTTAATTACTTTCTCACATGCACACACATATATTCATACACAATATGCATTTTAAAGTACAACACTGAGTTTAAGAAATACCAAAACGGTGCACATTAAAATGTCCTAAAAAATATTCACCAGCTGTATTTTGCATTCAATCATTTACTTTTTTCCTGCAATCCCAAAAATACCCAATCGCATGTTATTTTCAGTTCCAAGACTAGACTGCATACCTTCTCTCCTTGCAGCCCCAAGCAAAAGCATGTTAAAGCCAGGTTGTAAAGTCTCAAAAAGAAAGAAAATTTGGCCCCATGGTAAACAGTCCCAGTACAGGACAGGCATGAAGTCTGTCCCAGCAAGGGGAGTGTTTTGCACAGGGTTGAGTACTTGTGCCCCCCTGCTACAAATGGCTGATGTTAAGGAGTTACCGAGAATGAACTGTGTATGGTCTGTATGAAGACAACGGTGTATTAGTGGAGTGACTGTCTTCTAAGGAAAAAAAGCCTGAAAGCAAGATACTAAATTAAAGCAAAATTAACCTGAGGATTATAAGCAGACGACTTTAAAAAGTTCTGTTGGTCCAAAAAATTAACTAACGAAGAAGCTCCGATGTAAGATAAATATTCCACCTCAAACGTGGATTATTTCTAAAAACAAAAATATGTTTTGCTTTTTTTTTTTTTTTTTTTGCAACAATCTCTATCACTGGAAACATCTGCAGCATTTGCCATCATTGTCAGAGTTCAGCCTGTATCACCTTTGGTTTTCCTGCTGCCTGGTCATGCAGAAGGCTCACCCCTCTCTTGCTACGGCAGAACTGGGTAAGCTGCAGGTTGTTTGCACCACGAGCATTTCAATTTGACAATTGGTTAAAAGTAATGCTTCTTTTTTAGTGTATGGGAATAAAATGGATAATCTTTCCAAAAAGGACATAATCTCTCATCACTAAGACCCATTAACAGATTTAGCTGAATTTTATCACACTAGCAGGAACTGCTGACTGTATGTTTTAAGGAGCAGGACTCTTCTTCCTCTGTCTGTCCACATTTGCCGGCAAAAGGGAACATTTCCATCTTCTGTCCAAAAGCATTTGTACAAATAACTCCTCTCTTACCATCTAGAAAATACTTTTTACTACCAAACTCACTACATTTAATGACACAATTAAAATATGAATGAAGTCAACGAAAATTTCACAAGGACTCCTGACCTAGAATATTTTGAAAGAGCCCAGAAGATTGGTGCATGTTTTTTTAAAAAAATATAAGGCAGTTCTGTTAAAATTCACATTTACCATGTCAGTAAAAAAACCTTAATGCTTTGGTTAGATTTCTTTAATAAAAGACCATCTTTGCGGATATATTTCAGTTTAGAAATCACGTGGACAAATAGTGTTAATAACATATAAGTTTGAGAACCTGGCCACGGAGAACTACATGACAACATTTTAGAGTCACTTTTCTGATTTTAGGGTATTTTTGCAGGGTTGAAACACATTACACCTTCATTCTAAAGGAATTTGCATTGCTTCAAAGCGAGGGGAGGGAGCAGGTAATTTTCTCCCCTTCCAAGTTTGCCTCAGCCAGAAATCACTGCAGCATTGCTGGTCATAAAACAGAGGGCTCAGGGTTTCGTTTCTGAGTAGGATGTATTTTCAAAGTTGTATATTAGGAATCCATTAAAAAGTTAAAACATTTGATTATTGTAGATTTAATTGCGGGGGGAGGCACTCAGTCCACCTCCAACAAATCACTTGATCCATTATCTGTAGAAGGAAAGGAGAGCTATGCTGCCGCAGGGAGAGAAAACAGCGGTGCCCTGCCCGAGCAGGTGAGCCAGCACGGCTGCTGGGGTGGAGTAGCACAGGGGCAAAGGGGAATCTGCATCTCTGCAAATTAGTTTTAAAATTTTATTGAGGCTTCCAACAAGGCGATGCAAGTTTTGAGGGAATATACGGGTTTCATTCAGGTTCAACAAAAGTACATGGGATTGTTCAGCACTTGCTTTTACCCTAAGGCAGGAGAGCAGGAGAAACAATGAAGATCCCTTCCCTTCCTTGGCCAGAAAGTTTTGTTTTAAACTCTTACCAATTTCTTCAAATTGCACCTAAAACACACAAATATCTCAGTAAGTAGATGATCTGTAGAATGCTGTGCCTGATTCAAAAGTCTATGTTACACCAAACCTCTAAGCTTGAGTTTAGAGAAAACACAGAATTAAGAGAATATTAAGCTGTCACAGGCAGTGGTTAAAAAAAATTGCCAAATTATATATTTAGCATGTTCCCTGTGAGTCTTGGGCTAGAAGTACTCACAGTTAAAAACTGACAACTGTCACTGGTCAGAGAAAGCCGTCTGAACCCGTGAAGTTTAGAGCGCACAGTTTCCATTCCCGCACCTTGCCTTCAACCATCATGGCAACACAGACAGTGAGGATTTTGTTACCACAGTATCCTCAAGCCGAATAAAATGCTCACTCATGCTTCATTATCTAGGGACTGTATTAAAAAAAAAAAAAAAAAAAGGAAAAAGTTACAGCTATTTAGATATGTCAGTACATTAAACCTTATGGAGAGAAGCAACACACAGGAGTATGTTTCATCTTTTCATTTAAGAAACACTTTGACAGCCACAAGCCAGTGCTGCACACATATAAATCATGTCTAGATAAACTCCAAAGTATAAAGAATATTTTGAATTATTTTGTCATTGACGGCTAAGTTATGTTTTCTGTTCCCTTCTGAAGAAGGGCTACTTCTAAGTTGAGTTTTATTTGGGAATCTACAATCCTTGAAAATCTTAATGTTGAAGAACAAATGGTGAATCTGCCTGGAGCTACAGCCAAAGCTCATCAGCTGCATGGATTTCAGCGCTGCAATATTAGCTGTCTTTCAGTCTTGACGACACTTTAAACTGTCTTAACTACACATAATATTCTACCATATGAAAGCCTACAGAAAAGGTCTGCTGCTAGAACAAGAGAATTCTATGCAGCTGAAGATGCTAACATTGACAAAAGGAAATGTTTTCAGAATATCTGTAATAACTCAAAAAATCCACACCCCAAACACAGCAAAGGATGATTGAAAATTGTTATGAATAATAAAACAGTGAAAAAGATCATTTTGCGTACATACAAATTACCGTTGATGTAGGAAGACAGCAGAATAGCTTAGGCACCGAGATTCACTTGATCACTGCACAACTTCAGTTGTACCTACACAGATGACAAATGTAATGAAATGTTTAAATTATTTCCCCCCCTTCGGGTTGGTCCTGCTGTCTCTGTTCCAGCCTTCTAATTTAGCTCTACTTTTGTATTCCCATTGGGCTCTGCAGTGCTGGTCTCATTCCTAGGATGAAGCGGCCTCAAACAGGAATTCTGGGTATATCCTGCAACAAGCATCCAAACCAGGTCTTTTTCAAAGGTTTCACTGAGCTTCGTTTAATTTTTTTTAAAGAAACATTTAGTCTGTAAAAGAAATCCCCCAAAGGATTTAGGATTATTTCAATTTTTATCTATAGTCCAGACAGTTTTAAAGTGTTACCGGTGGTTTGGACATTTTGACTGCCTACTGTAACATTGACGGCCAGTCAGTACCTGGACAATGCTTCAGATTAAGTTGTTGCCTTTTGCTCTACTGTTCTGGCAGAGACCAATATATAAAAGAGTGAGTCCAAGAGAGCTCCTTGGAGTGAAATTAAGCCCAGAAAAGGAATTGTGTGCCTGCATAGATAGATGTTTGCATGGTAGCATGATTTCTAGAATGGAATAGATTGCTTCTGCAAAAGTCTTTGGGGAAGAAAAAAAAAATATTATAAAAAAATACCTCTACAGAATGATCGAGAGCTACACACAGAGAAATGCTTTCAAAACACAAGCATTTAATTTTTTTTAAATGTTAAGTGAGATGTAAATATGTACGTTAGCAACAAAGTGCTCAAAAGCATACTGAAAACATATTCCATACACAGTTAGCAATAGAAGTCTGTACAAAAGTAATAAAGTTACACATTATAAAAAATACTCCATAACTATAATTTAAAAGAGGGAAAAAAGACAAGGGAATTGATTTCTCAGTTCATATAATTTATTGCAGTTAGCACACAGTTTAAAAATTCACCAACACACCAATAGTACAAAACTAAACAGCATTATAAGTTATTCCCTCCTCAGGAAAATAAAACATACTATGATTGTCAAAGCTAGATGTCAGTCTAAGTTTTAGAACAAAAGAAGAATGTGAAACTAAGGAAAGGAAAAAAGCAATCACTCACGAGGACCACAAAAAAATCCAAGAGAAAGTCCGTTTTCCTCAGACACTGATTGTCTTCTCTAACGTAAGAAAAGAATGTAGTTTTAAAACCTAGAAACTATTCAAGTAACTAAAGATAACGCTCCAAGGCCATTTTCACAGCTTTTTTTTTGTTTTAAATGCCATTACAGCCAAATTAACACACATTTGACCAAATATTTCCAAAACAGTCCAGCAATACACAATGGAGTTTTCCATTCAGTATCTTAAGCACAAAAATAGGCTATGTTTACAGTAGTTAAGGCGATCAAATTTTAAACAAAAGCAGAGAGAAAAAAAAAAAGAAAAAAAAAAAAGGAAAAAACAGCAAACGTTTTCCATGCTACTCCCATAGACCTTATTTGTAAGTGCAAGACAGGAAAACAAACACTGTGCAAAATGCTTTTGACCTGCGTGTTGGTCATTAAAACCACACGTCAGGCTGCAGTCTCTGCTGCTTGGATACGCATAGTCCTTCCCCGGCCCCCCCGGCCCCCCCTGTCACTCAGGCCTGCCCAGGCCTTTCAGCCTGGGGCTTTTTTTTTGCCTTTTTTTTTTTTTTTTTTTTCAGTCCACAGCCTCTTTTCAACGCGGGGAAAAAAAAAAAAAAGAAGGACCTATTGTGGTGGAGTGGTGCAGCAGGAATCCTACAAATGCTCATCTGGGGAAATGGACGCACCTCAGTTGGAGCTGGCGTGGGGTCTGTGCAATTAGAAGGGGTCTGGGGTTAGTAAATGCACACCGCACATGCAAATCTCGAAGCCTGGTTGTAAACATTCAATTTTTTTTTCCTTGTGAACATAGCTAAATCGGCGACTCGTAGCTTAAGTTCTTCTCAACTTAAAGACAGTGGGAAAATAAATTTAAATTAGATAAAATAAAAACAGTGCATTTCTCTTCTTCGTAACACCGGCATTTTCAACGGTGTCGGGTTTTTTCCTAAGGAAATTAAATAATTTTCAACTCACTCGTTAAAGTTATACAATGCAAACAAAGACAAAAATATACTGAAAATCATGCATTTCTGTAGCGTTAATATTTACTTTTCAAGACTCAACTAAGAGCATCAACACAACCTGCCAAGTTCTTTGATACCTCCCCCCGGCCCATGTAATCAATTACAGTATACAATAACAGTAATTCACATTTTTTAAACACACAGTTCATCACTGCTGAAGCTGCAATATCCTTTTTCATCCCAAGCAAACCTTCACGTAAGACAGAGTCCCAGTGATCCCAGTGTACTCTCAGGGTTTTTGTTTTATGTTTTTTGTGTTGGTTTTTTTTGTGGTTTTTTTTTTTTCCAGTGGGAACTGTCAGAAATCCAGAAGTTGCCATAATAAGTTTTAAGTCAACCGCTTGTTTAAAAATAGATAATCCAGCATTTCAGAAATTTTCCATTTGGGTCTAAAAGCATTCAGGTTTCCAACAGCTAGAAAGGACTCATGCAATTATAGAAATGTAAAGGAACTGACAAAATTGAGAGAGGATTTCTACATTCAGATTTTAAGAGGGAAAAAGATCAAGAGCTTAAAAGAACGCAGTGTTTTAGGGAGAATAAAGCCACATCCAAATTTTTTGAATTGGAGATTCCTTAGAAGTAAAGTATCCGCTGGCTTCTATTCCAAAAAGGGGGAAAAATACGCTTCGCAGTTAGTTACTTTGTCGGATTACCTCTACAGTTCATTTTTATCGGAGTGCTAAATTAGTGAAATATTCATGCTGCCTTAAAGTGCAAAAACAAGCTAATAGCCAAACTTTCAGTTCAAGGAAACAAGATTGCTTTTAGACTGTACCACAACTATATAGATTTATATATATATTATTTATATATATAAAAATTTTATTTCCAAAGTTCTTGTGAGCTATCTTCTAAGGTCCAGTCTCTGACAGTAGGTAAGCTCAGTGCTTCACTTTTGACAGACAATGAGTTCACCAACTCACAGTGAAACTTCCGAATGTGTCTGTAAAGGTCTCCAGACTGTGTGAACCTGCGTTCACACCACTTACAAGCATGAGGCTTCTCCCGCGTGTGAACCACTGCGTGGCGGCTCAGGTTGTGGGAGTACTGGAAGCTCTTTCCACACTGGGTGCAAGTGTAGGGCTTTTCACCTGAATGAGTCCTCTCATGACGTTTCAAGGTGTACATGCAAGAAAAAGTCTTACCACACAACGAGCAGGTTGGGACATTGACATCGGTAGCAGGCTTGCTGCGGATCCCGTCCTGCTCTCGAAAGTGCGTGCTTAAATGAATTTGCAGGATGTGGGGGCTAGGAAAGACCTTGTTGCAGAGAGGACACATGAAAATTTGGCCAGCGGGGCTAAGTATGTTTGACACATAAGGGAGCAAGCTGCTGTCCATGTTTCCTTCCACCTGGACTCTCTCATTCTCTGGAGTTATCATTTCATCATCGCTTGCCTTGTCCTCTCTATCTAGCTCCCTCAAGACCGAATCTTCCCTCATTGGAGCCAGGTGGGCCGGCTCGTACTGTACCCTGTTATTAGTGCTCACACTTTCTTTCACAGTGCTATGTTCCATATCATAGTCATTAGTGCCAACATCACTCTCATCACAGGAAGCCTCTTTCTCCACCTTCACCTGAACCAGGCTGCTTCTAAGCATGTCCTGTGAAGAGAAATAAGAACTGTTCAAATTTTCAACTCCTGAAAGGCTGGACTTGACAGACAGGTCCAGCACGCAGTCAACATCTGCTGAATCCCTCACGGAGGTGACAGACCTCTGGGACAAAGACTCTGTTGAGCTGCAGGGGCTGGCTACTGTTTTTCCAGCTGCTGCTGTGTGCGTCTCTGCCTCTCCGCCAGTCTGGGGAATGCCTGCTGAGTCTGAGGGCAATCTCATCCACATGTTCCCAGGCTCAGCCGCCAAGTCCCTTTTGCTAGGCAGGATGTTCAATTTTTCATCTTCTCCGTCGTCTTCATCGCTGGGCAAGTCTCCTGGCATGTGGCTGCTGCCGTCGGAGAGGCTCTCCACTTTGTCTGAACAACTTGAGGCATCTTCCTCCTTTTTTGTACTGTCTGCCTCCGTGGTTGCTTTCTCTTTCAGCTTCTTTTTGCAGACTTTGACAATGTCATACATGTGGAGATAACTGGCAGCTGCTAGCACGTCTTCAATGGGCAAGTCTTTGAACTGGAGCTTTCCTTCGTACATGAATTCAAGCAGGAGAGCGAAAGCTGGGGCTGTAACAATGTCGCTGTTCAGATGAACAATGTCCCTTTTGTCCAGCTGGTCCTTGTAAAAGAGGTGGAAATACATGCTGCATGAAGCCAGAACAGCTCTGTGCGCTCGGAACTGGGCATCTCCTACCAGAACAGTGCAATCACAAAGAAAACCCTGATGTCTCTGCTCACTCAGACACTGCAGCAAATGTCTACTGTGGTCAGGAAACTCCATACTGTCTTCATAACCTATAAGCAACAAGATTTTTAAAAATTAAATGTAGGTTGGAATCACAGAACTTACGAATCCAAGTAATTCCACTCTAAAATCCCGTATTTATATTGCCGAAATTCTGGTACTGACACCACGCGAAGATTACTTAACACGCATGTACGATGGCAACTCTTTCCCCGACTTACCACCACAGCTATGATTTCCCTTCTGTGGTAAATAAGCCAGTCTAATAAGCGCAAAGGTACATCTGTAATTTTTTTAAAGTATCACTGCTGTTCATAAAATCTGTTCAACAGTTTTGTGGGGTTTTTTTAGGGAACTTCTTCCAGATTGCATCCCTAGGAGGGCAGACCCAAAAAAATTTTTTTTTTTTAACACTAAGTTTGAGAGATCACAGAAGCGGAAGAAAAAAAAATCAGATAATCTACCTTCTTTTTAAAGTCAAACTGTAGTAAGAGGAGAGGTTCATACATGAAGAAATGCTAATATACCCAAATCTGATGGTCTAACATTCATAAGCTAGAAAAATTATTTACATGTGTCAACTTATATCAACAGCAAAAATAAAAGTTTTTAGAAATTTAGTTTGCATGGTTTTCTTCTTGTAGTAAGTACAGGTTTTTTTAAGGTTTTAGACCTTTTCCATACTGTACAACATAACATGAACATTTTTGCCAACATGCAGAATACACAAAAGAAAGCTAACAACCAAAACGCCAACGAACACCACTTTCCCTGTGCAGAAGGACAGAAATTTCCCTCCCCTCCCACACCAGGCAGTTCGCAGTACCAAGCTCAAAGAAAAAAAAAAAAAGTCATTCAACGTGAGCGTATGTGCATGTGTACAGGTCTAAAATCAGTATCCCAAGTACTATTCTTACCCAAGTGTCTTTCTATTTGCCTTCCTTGATGATAAAGAAAAATTAAACTTAAAAAAGAAGTAGAGAAGTCAAAATTCAAAAGAAAAGTAAAATCTCTTAAAAACCTGTCTTAATCTATTCTTCTGTGATTGATAGCAATGGTCTCCCAAATCATCTAAGCAGATCGTGACTCTTAGGCTGGCAGATATTACTGAAAAACCCCCATCCCTCACAAACCAAGATGTACTAAAACTTACAACACAACCCCTACTATATTCTGTAAAATACCATTGCTAGAGTAAAGCACGAAGATTTACAATACAATCACTTTAAGTGCCCCACAGCCAACATCAATCCTAATCCTTAAGAGGGCTAAAAATAAAGATTGGAGGGCAGCTCACAAGGTAGCTGTGATCAAATTAGGAGGCTGAAAGGACAGAGAGGGACGAAGAAGGAAGCTTATAAACATCTGATCCAGCTGACTGTGGCCATATGGCAGCTGCTGCCCAGATAAAGAGATTAAGAATAGAGGAGTGCGATTACAGCTGTCTGGCCAATTCAGGCAGCTCAAATCTACAAGTTCTAAATTAGTCGCAAATACAAAAACTCCTTCAAATAATTATTGTTACGCTAAATAAAAGATTTCAAATGCTACATGCAAGAAAGAAAAGAGGAAACCAGTCAAGCCATTCTCCCGGGTACAAAAGTTTTTAAACACATAACTGATTTCTTATCTTTCAGAAGCACTACAGCTGTATGCTACTATGTTTCTGAGCTGCTGGATATTTAACCGTGAAGTTTAATGAAAGACTTGCCCACAAACAGATTTTAGCCAGAACGGTCCTTTTGTAAAAAAGCACACTTTTGTATATTTCACTAAAACTCCCGCAAAGTCATCTAAAAGATGCAAGACAAGAACATAAAGCAGAACTCTCTTTAGTCTTGCCACTAAATCCACTGCAGTTTTGGTCTCAGAAATGAAGAATGAACTTGCTCTCTTCTCCTTCTTCCAAACCAAGACATTCTCACAATATGTATTAAAGTTAATGCTAACAATGTGCCCAAGAACTGATACTATGCAACTGTAGCCCAAGCCTTTTGACTAAGTCCACTTATCTATTTAACACTCAATTTCATATATTACCTCTAAACTTGGTTAGAAAAGTAATGTGATTTTTTTTCTGAAATTCAATAAACAACACACCAAAACAGAAATATGCTGTATCTAATCTATTGCTACTCCTACCTTTAGTACACATAAACCTGATTAAGTCCTTTCCTCTGAGTCTTGCTGGCTCCAGGTCTGTTAGATCGGTGGAAAAAAAGCAGACTAGGAGAGACAGATGCAAAGTGGAGATGATGTTAGAGAGGAATGAGATACCTTCTCCACACACAGATCTGCACACACTAACTCCCTGTCTGTGTGTTAGAATAAAAGGCTGAGGGATGGCAGGCTGTCAGCTGCTCTGACATCATGTTCAGATGGAAATGCTACCTCCAGCTGTGCTCCTTTTAATGCCATATGCTACTCCTCTACACTCCTGCCACCAGCTTTTTCTTAGGAGAACTTTTCTCTTCTGTTAGTATAAACAAAATACTTCAAAGTCTCTTTTTTTCAAACTTTCTAACAGGGAGGAAAAAAAAAAAAGAAAATCCTAAACATATGGGGCTCTGCTGTATGTGCAGCATAGCAACACTTCTGCCATAAGTTGAAGGACCGCTTTATGTGCTGACAGCGTACCCCAGCCACGGGGTTACCCCAGAAATCCACACCGGCTCGGTTTTACTGAGTCCTGGGGTTACAAGCAGAAATTAACCGGACCCATTTATCACCTCACGGCTCCCCGCTTCGCAGCCGGTCCTTGCGGTTCCAGCGTTTAAGACAGCGCAAGTGACACCGAGCACCAACTCGGGCTCCTTCGGAGCCGCGGAGCAGCTCCCCCGGCCGGGGCTCTACTGCGAGCGCTCGGCTCGGCTCCCGCACCGCTCTCACCCCTCGGGGGCCGGGGCTGGCCATCTCTGTGACCGCAGCGGCCCCGGGACGCGGGTCCCCGGCCCCGCAGGCTGCGAGTGGCCACCCCGCCCGAGCGGGAGCCCCGAGCCCCGCCGGCCCCCCCTGTGACACTCACGCGTGTCCCAAGGGGGGCGGGCCAGCTGCCCGCTGCCGGGCAGGGACAGCCCGGCGCCCCCCGGGACGGGACG